>NC_060278.1:27181425-27272623 GCF_021613505.1 Equus quagga
CTATCTCTATCTCCATCTCTATCTCCATCTCCATCTCTCTCTCTCTCTCCATCTCCATCATCTCCATCTCTATCTCTATCTATCTAAATCAGCTATATCTACATCTGAAGCTACATCTACATCTTCATCTATATTTGCCAGGTAATTTGATCCAGTAATTTGATCCTGCAGACCAATATCCTTCTTGTGTTGTACTTCTGGCTTTTATTTTTGGCTATACATTACCCTCTCCACCCTAATCCAGGCAGGTTCTTCTTGCCTTGAACTCAGTCTAAGTAAAGGTTCTCCAGCCTCAGAGTGATTCAGAATCATGTGAAGGGGTTGTTCAAACACAGACTGCTGGGTCCCATCCCAAGAGTTTCCGAATCAGTAGGTTTGGGACGAGGGCTGAGAATTTGCATTTCTAACACGTTCCTAGAGGATGCTGATGCTGGGGGTCCACGGACACACTTTGAGTACCACCTTTCTCACTATTCCATTCCTTGTCTGAGCTCCTTAGCATCGTGTGCCAAATTCCAGAGGACATTTTACAGGGCTGTATGTACTGTCTCTGTGGCAAAACAGACTTATTCTTTCTTTAAACATTGTGTTCAATAACCAGACTTGCGACTTTTTCACTTTTGGAGGATTCAGTTAGTTGTTTCTGTGTAAATATAGTATGAATCACGGTTTTAGCTGCCTTATACCTTGGGGGCATCTTAAAGCTTGGCAGCAATTTCAAAGCATTTGTTAAGCCTGAAAGGATTTAAAAAACCACAAACCAATTCACAGAGAAAGGGTTAATACTGATGGGAGAGTTGTGTAGAAACCTCCTCTCCATCACTCCACCCATTTTTCCCCGGCTCCTTTCACAGACCGGACCCAGTCCTCACTCAGCACTAAATGCTCTGGGTCCCAATATTTCCATCTGTGAGATCAAGGGGTTGAATTTGAGATTCTCTCTTTCTTTTGTTTAGCTTTGTTCGGGGTTTGCATGGTAAAGGAAAACTCTCCACAAAGATAAGGGTCCTTTGCTCCTCACTAAGGCTAATTCCTAAGCAAGTTTCTCCTCTGACATTCTTTGGGTTCTTCTGCCATGATCCTAGTGAAACAACCGAAAGGTTTAGGAAGTCCCCGCTCCCTGCTGTGAAAATGATTGACGCCCATCTAGTTGGAATGAGGGGTAAAGCTCTAGTTTTTTCTCCTTAGGCTACCTGAAACTCCGCTATTCTTTTTGGGTTGTAAGGGCAGTATTTCTCCAGGGGCTTTAAAGAAACACAGTCCCTCCAAGATCTGTGAGAGTCACGCCCTAGGATGGAGGCAGTGAGCGACCTGGGCCGGCCTCACATTCAGAGCACCCGCAAGGGAGAGAACTCAAAGGGAGGGAGTGCCGGCGGTGACGCCAGAAGGCAAACGTGCTGACTCCACAGCTCTGCCCACTGCCCGCCCCGCTTTCCAGCAGCGAGGAAGGCATCATTCTCTATTTTACCCTGTCTGTCTGCACACACCAGTAAGAAGTTGTGTAAAAAGACATTTTCTAAACCGCGGCTGCAGAAACTGGGGAACCTTTAAGCATTTCAAAGGTATTATAGTAAGGAGCTCTTCTTGTTGACTCATGCAAGTGTTGCGTGTAACACGTGCACACACAGACCTCTGAACAATTCACCCTCAAAGTGAGCAGTCAGCGTTTATACAGGAAAGGCTTTTCCCCTGAAGAGAGAGGAACAGCCAGGAGAAAGTTGACATGTTAAAGATAACACTGGTCATTGGCAGTATTTATATTCATTTTCTTATTTCACCCATTCTCAGAAGTGGGGGGTGTGTGTGCGTTTGATAGATTGCTATGTTTGAGGAGAAAACTGCAAACAGGATTTCTCAGGAAACTTGGAAATCAAATGGAGACATCAAATGTCCATCTTTACAGTCCCTCCTCTTCTCGAGCGGCACCTAAACGTTGCAGGTGTCTGTCCCCTTCCTCCAGTGTCCCCAGTGTAGCAAGTGGGAAAGGACTCTGGGCTTTGAGGCCAGAGGACCTTGTTTAAAACCTCGTTCATCCTCTTACTTTCCTTGAGTGACTCAGTTAACCTCTCAGTTGCCGTATCCTAAAAAGGAGACATTACCTGCCTCAGAGGTGTATCAAGAGAATGTAAGGAGATGATAAGGGTGAAAGATCTGGCACTTGGTAAGCAGTAAATGCAAGCATCCTCCTCCCACCGCATGCAGTGGGGAATAATATCCTGTAGTTTCTATTTCCTCCTCCTCGTCCCCAATTATCAACTATTACCAAGGACTGCTTTTCGTGTTCACATCTGAACTCTTTTGAGAAAAATAGGTTGTAAGAACCAATCTAACACCTTTTGCAAAGCAGGACTCTCTGTACCAACAAGAGGAGGATCATTTTGCCCCTTAAGAAATTTCCCCATGGTCTCTTTGGGGCCAATTTCTCCTTATTTAAAACAGAGCCTGTGGTGTCCAGCAGTGTGTTCCCTTGGGCTGGCACCCAGGGTGCTTGCAACTCTCATCTCTCACCCCTATCCAGTCCCCAGCACCTCCTGCCTAATTTAGGGCAAATAAATATATCCTTCATGAAGAAGTCCCCAGTCAAAGTCTTACCCGAGAGTGGACTTCCCTCCGGTGGATGCTCAGTGAGGTGGGCGGCAGCTTCAGGACCAGGAGGTCTGCCCCAGGAACATCCCCCTGAACTTCTGTGTCCACTGGGGTCACCGGCTCCTTCTTTTCTTGTATTAGTGGTCAGTGGGCTGAGATATTTCCTCTCTATGGAAACTGCTCTGCTCCCTCATGTATATATATAAAAGTGGCAGATCACAGGGTGGATCGTAATTCCAGACGTGGTGTCTACACTGGGATGAGATTTTGTTTAAAATACAACCAGAAGCAGCTGTCAACGTCAGAGCTGACAGGCACTCTGTACCCTTGACCCCTCCTCCCGCCCAGCCCTCCCATTACCTCCCACTTCTCCTCCACCCTGGCAACTTGCTTCATTGATAAAAAGAAAAAACATTCGGTTAAACTGAGAAGCAGTTTCTTTGAGTAGTTTTGTTACTGATCTTAGTTCTTACTAATTTCAGCCTTCCTGCTTCTCCATCAGTCTACCCCTTCCTTTAGAAATCTGGAGCCAGGACCCATATTGAAAGTAGAGAAGGCAGCTTGGAGTTCATCTCTTGTCTTGTAATTCACGTGGGTTCTGATGCACAGTTTTTATCTCTGGCTACTCACAAAGCTTTATATGCTTGTGTTTATCAGAGGGCTCGCAAAGGGGCAGGCACAATAAACCAAGATTTTTGATGGGAAGTCACTTGAATTTTACCTATTTTTATTCATCCATTCATCCAATATCTTTTGAGCACCTGTTGCGTGCCAGGTGTTGCCAGAGCCCTCAGGAATTCAAAGAAGTTGAGACCTGTGTTCTGATAGGGCATTCACAGCCTAATTTCAGCACAGCAAATGCCGTATTTAGAGGGCGGAGATTCCCTGTCCTGGAGACTCAAGACAGGTAATGTGCGTGCCTGGAGAGCAGGGCAGAGGGATTTCAGACAGAAAGGAGGTTTGGGGTGGAGAGAACCACTGCAGAGAAGGACTAGTGGGAAGGAAGATGGGTGGGCAGTGGGGCTTAGTAGGCTGGATTCACACTGGAAAGTTTGGATTTTCTTCCAAATGTAATGGTGTACATGTTGGGGAATTAGTCAAGTGACCCCCTTATTTCACAGATGAGGGTGCTGAGCCTGTGGGAGAAGTCACTCACCAGGGATCACGCAGGTACTTGGAGGCAGAGTCAGGGCGAGACTCCAGGTATAACGTGGGCCCAGAGCTCTTTTCACATCTACCTTGAACCTCAGGCTTAGCTGTTATGAAGGGCCAGGCAAGACCCATGCTCTCTCCAGGCTTTCGTCCTGGACCTTGACTCCTCATCCTGAACAGGCACTCTTCCTTCTTGGAATTCCTCTAGATGAAGAGGTAGGTGGACTTCCGGATTTCTTGAAACTCTTTAATGCTCACAAGTATTCCGTGGACCAAACGGAAAACCTTCGTTGAGAAGGACTCCAAGCTGCCCACAGTTTCAATCTTCATCAGGAGACATGGCATTGGACCTCACCCCTGCTCCTTCTTCCTCAGCTGCCTGGCTGGGATTCTTTTGAGATTAGTTGCCACATGAAACTAGGAGATCTAATCCAGGTTCATTCATTCATTTGTTCATTCATTCATATATTCTAGTCTTTGGGAGAAGGTTTTTTTCCTTTCCCCCATTTCAGATGATTAGGCAGTAATGGGATTTGTGTAGGTTGAGGGGTAGATAGCTGGAAACCCAAGTTTAACTCCCTTCTCTGCCTTTATGAGCTCCAGGACACCAGGGAGGCGGTCTTGTGAAGTCACCAAACATCCCGAGAGTGGGGATTCTCCACCTTGGCGCTATTGGCATTGTGGGACAGATAATGTTGTCAAGGGGGCTGTCCTGAGCATTGTAGGATGTTTAGCAGCATCCCTCTACCTAGTGGATGCCAGCAGCACACCATCCCCTGCCCAGTTGCGACAACAAAAAATGTTTCCAATGTGTCCCCTGGGGGCAAAATTGCCCCCAATTGAGAACTACTGCCCCAGAGTATGGAATTTAGAAAGAGAGACAATAAACATTGGTTTCTTTTCTTGCTGATCTGCCCTGTCTCCTCTCAGTTTCCTAGAAAACCTCCCCACCTGAGTCCAAAGCTCCACAGTATTGACCATCTTGGTGTCAGTGGCTGGTGGCTGTCCCCTGAGCCCACTGTCCCCTCTTCCGACAGAGGCAGGCTCCTCGGTTCCCACTGGCCCATCCTGGGGTGGCTGTGGGACTGGCCAATGGCTCCCACGAGCTCTCAGCATGTGAGTAGCTAGCTCGATCCCCAGTAGGATCACCAGTAGGTGAGTAGTAGGATGATCCCCAAAGGAGCATCACAGACCTGGGTGGTGGTTAAGGATGCAGCCTTAAAGGTACTTTTCTTAGAGATTGAAACCTCAAGAAACAGTCTATTTGCTTTACAGCTTAAAAACTGCTTCTGGCTGCATCTGATGGAAGATTGGAAAGTCTTGGACAGAAAGAGGATGATTGGTGAGCAAAATCCCCAGGGTGTCCTTTCCGGTAAATGCTGCTTTCCTCCCCACCCATTGCTGAAGTGCGCATGTGGCCTTCTGCTACGCTTGAACTTTTCTCTGGCCTTGTTGAGCCATTGGTGTCTTCTATGAATTCAGCTTTAGAATGTTGTCGAGGGATGTAAATACTCTGTAGAGAGTATGTGGAGGGCCAAGGTGGGAAGAAAAGGCTGATTGGCTTCATATATGAGTAGAAATGGCTCATCTCTCCAAAGTGCTCAAAGCACTTACATGCAATAACCTAATTATTTTCTCAACATCTGAGCTAGGAAGAAAGCAAAGAAAAAGATAGGGAGAAGGAAGTAGGGAATTGTAAGAATTCATGATTTATAGGAGAGAAGTCGTACCTTGGTGTCAGGAAAGAGAGTTGTCATCTCTGCCTCTGTTGCTGGCTTGGCTGTTTGATTGGGACAGTCACTTACATCCTCTGCTCCTCTGTTTCCAGCTTTATGAAAGTGGATTAATGTACCTTCCCTATTTTTCTAACAAGGTTGATGTCCAAACAGTATTTGTAAGAACTTGGTAAAGTTTTCCATGAATGCAGGATGTTATTGACATCCTTATTTTTTAATTCATCTCTTATTTTCCCTTACTGATTTTTCGCGTCCTTGACCCCTCGGTTTTCGAAGGGTGTATGCCCATCTCCCACTGTGTTTGTGGATTTGTCAGTTTCTTCTTGTAAGTCTGCCCTTTTTTGCGTTGTATATTTGGAGTGCTGGGTACATACGAATGGTTCCTTTTATCATTTTACTGTAAAGTCCTTTATGCCAAATAGCACTTTTTGTCTTAAAGTCTGCTTTGCTTAATATCAAAACAGCTATCCCAGTTTTCCGTTGGTTAACATTTGTTTGGTGCATATTTTCCAGTCTTTTCTGTGTCAGAATTCTTTTGTATGTGGTACATATTTAAATTTTAAAATACCTAATCTAACAATTTCTGTTTTAACCAAGGACTTTAGCACGTTTATGTGAATAGTGATGACTGACAGACTTGGATGATTTTCTGCTGTCTTACGTTATGCTTTCCATTTGCCTTATTTTCTTCCTTCTATTTATTCCTATTTCTCCTTCTATTTATTCCTATTTCTCCTTTTCTGTCTTCTGCTGGATTGATTAGTTCTTCATTTTAATCTTTCCCTCCATTAATTTATAATATGAACCATTTAAAGCCTCAATTTTTTCTCTTAGCACTGCTTTTGCTGCACCCCACAGAAAATGAACAGGGCTCACTTTTATTTATTTTTTTGGTGAGGAAGGTTGGCCCTGAGCTAACGTCTGTTGCCAGTCTTCCTCTATTTCGTATGTGGGATGCTGCCACGGCATGGGTTGATGAGCAGTGTGTAGGTCTGCACCTGGGATCTGAACCCGTGATCCCGGGCTGCCTAAGTGGAGCACACGAATTTAACCACTATGCCACTGGGCCAGCCCCCAGAGGCCACTTTTAACCTGGTAATTGTTCAAGTCTGTTGGTCAGGGGAGCCTCTTGCTTTGACTCATGTTTCTCCCAACATGCAGGATTATTTAGTCCTAACTAAGACTTAGTCCTTCTGCCAGCATAGCATTCCCATTACACTGCAGTCATTTCCATCCTTTCTGATACTGGTTCTCTAATACTTCCTCCCAGGGGCCTATCGGAAATTGTTTTCTTTGGACTTTGCATCCACCTTGAAACCAGCAGCAGTGGAAACAGGTGGGGAAGGTTCCAGCCTGTCTCCATGTCCAGGTGCACTGGTGATTTATCAGACATTTCATAGTCCTCTCTATTGGACTTTGGTGGCTGATTGGTTCATGGAACAAAGCTCCGGGGGGCCACCAGCAAGATGCAGCTGGCTCTATTAGGGTCACTTGAAACAGAGAATTAAAAGCTTTCTGTCTCTCTCCAGGGAAGGGAGGACATACTCCCTCTTGGATAGCCTTGCATGGCTGTACCACTGCCACCTTCCCAAACTTGGGCCCAATCACCGTGGTCTGTTTACATGATGTGTAGACAAGTGATCAATAACAACAGATCCGCTTAGAGGATGTAAATAAGTTTTCTCTAGTGACAGGAAACTATGGAATCTGTGAATAATGAAGATCAACTGCATGTGATGAATGAAAAACAGGAAACCTGAAGCTATGACTGAAAGTTTTTCATTTGTAACACCAAGTTCCCTTAAGCTTTTTGCCTTTCTTGTGATGTAATAGAAAGAACACAAGAGAAATAAGAACTTTCTGTTTGGGCAAGATGGCAAACTGCAATAACCTAAAACCTCCAACTATGAACACATAGCCATTCTGGTTAAAAATACATCATTTTAAAATGCATTCTGAGCTCGTGAGGAAAAAGGGAGGTGGCGGGTATCCTTTGGTGCCAGGACAGGAGGGACTGAAAATCAAAGTAATAAATACCTAAGCTCCTGCCACATTTGCTCTTGGGGAAGATTCCTGGTCCTAGTATTCAGGGACATTGGTTTTAATGTCTGTGTGGGACCAGGGACAAGGGTCTTGGAGCCATGCAAGGTTAGTTGTTAGAACTGAGACCCTTGCAAAAAGCTCTCTGTAGGAGCACAACCTCCATAGATAAATTAACATGGAAATGAAAAGAACTTCAAAGTGCCTTAAATGCAAAATTAGCTCCTTGTGAGAACTGAATGAATTTGTGAAATTAAAATATTTGGTTAGAATGGTAGAATTTTTTTCCCCTATGATTTGGAAGGCCGTGCTAAATAGTCAGCACTTCTGGGGTTGTACAATGGAAGTGCCTTATCACAATTTTTCTAAGAAAAGTTTGCTCTCTCTAGCTCTGTGCTGTCCTGTATGGTAACCACTTGCTACATGTGGCTGTCAAACACTTAAAGTGTGATTAATCTAAATTCAGATGGGCTCTGGGTAAAAAACACACTGAATTTCAAAGATTTAGTACAAAAAAATGTAAATATCTCATTAACAAATTTTTATATCCTTGTATGTTGAAATGATAATATTTTGGATATATTGGGTTAAATATATTATTCAAATTAACTTCACTTATTTCTTTTACTTTTTAAAATTTAACTGAACAAATTAAAATTACTTAGGCCATTATCACATTACATTCCACTTGGACATGCTCTCCCAGGTAAATAATGTATTTGTGGAGGTCAAAACTGTGCCGTGAAATGATCTTGCACTTTGAAATTACACAAGTTTGTTTTTACAATCTGATTCCGCCACACTTTAATGTGGATGATATTTTGGCAGTTTTTTAAACAATCTGGGCCTCAGATTCCTCATTAGCAAAAGTGAGGATAATCATACACACTGTGTTGGTTTGTTGTGAGAATTAAGTGAGATAATCTGTGTTACTACCTAGCATAGTACCCAGCCTCAGAAAGGTGCTTACAAGATGTGAATTTTCTCCCTTTCTTCTTGGCAACTGAAATAAAAAGCCCACTAACTTAAGCCAATAATGTCACAGTGTGTGAGAGAAACTTTCTCTTCATACCCGTGTCACCTTTGAATATTAGTATTATAAAAATGTTTGCTTGTTTGTTTTAATTTGCTTTTCTTTGTATTAATGAGGCTGAACATCTTTCAGACACTGTTGGTGGTGGTGTAAAAGTTTTCTGAAATGATTTTATCAAGAACTCTAAGAAGTTTATTTACTCTTTTATCCAATAATTTCTATTCTCCAAATCTTTTTAAAAAAATAGAGATAAGGATCAAGATACGTGTTTAAGAATCTAGGGTATGTCCAGGAATCTTCATTTTTAAGGTCAAGTTAAAATGGTTAAGCCCAAGTTAAATTGAGATGCTATTTCTACCAGCCAGGAGATGAGAGCTGGGAGGGACAGCTGTGTGAACCGGGGGTGGGAGATGTCTGGAGTCACTTGAGTTGAGGTGGGCTGCTGGTGGCTCTTCGCCGCAGTGATGTCCCTCTTTCACATTGGGTGCCCCTAACCTATCTATTCCATTCCCATCCCCTCTAGATCCCCTCCCTCCCACCCACTGCCCACTTTTAACTTGGTAAAATTTTTGTGGGGGAGACCGTTGCTTTGACTCTTTCTGATTCTCCCAAACATCTGCTTTATGCCAGGAGTCCCTTCTGCTGTCTTTTTTGCTTGAGTCTTTGGAAACCCAAGTCAAGAAGACTTCTCATGTATCTGCCTGTCCCATCTCTCCCTTGACTAACTGACAAGAGGCTAGCCCAACTGATTAAACAGGAGATGGGGAGAGAAAAATGGGCCATCATGAGAAAAAAAAAGACTTTAATACATCAAAATATTATCCCTCTGCGTATACTACATAGATGTGTAGGAGCAAGACCTTTGCTCAGTAAACTCTCTCCCTCATTTCCTTAGAAATCCCATTTAGCTGCAGAAGTAATTAATTTCCTTATTGTCATAAGTGCGGTAAATACTATGTACTGTAATCCATACAAGGAATATTGATTGTTTGGACAACAGAGTGGAAATAATATGGAGAAAATTCCCTGTCATAGATGGAGGCTCTTTTTTTTTTATTGAGTTCATAATAGTTTACATCATTATGAAATTTCAGTTGTATGTTATTTCTCGTCTGTCACCACGTAAGTGCTCCCCTTCACCCCCTGTGCCCAACCCCCAACCCCCTTCTCCTGGTAATCACTTAACTGTTTTCTTTGTCCATGTGTTTATATGCCACATAAGAGTGAAATCATATGGTATTTGTCTTTCTCAGTCTGGCTTATTTCGCTTAGTATAATTCCCTTCAGGTCCATCCATGTTGTTGCAAATGGGATGATTTTGTCATTTTAACAGGTATAAGGTGGTATCTTAGTGTAGTTTGATTTGCATTTCCCTGATGATTAGTAATGTTGAACATCTTTTCATATGTTTATTGGCCATCTGTATATCTTCTTTGGGAAAATGTCTGTTCATATCCTCTGCTGATTTTTTGATTGGGCTGTTTGTTTTTTGTTGTTCAGTTGTGTGAGTTCCTTATGTATTATGGAGATTAACCACTTATTGGATATATGATTTGCAAATGTTTTCTCCCAATTGTCTCTTTGTTTTGATTCTAGTTTCTTTTGCCTTGCAGAAGCTCTTTAGTATGATGAACTCCCACTTGTTTATTTTTTCTTTTGTTTCCCTTGTCTGAGAAGACATGGTATTTGAAAAGATCCTTTTTACTTTGGTGTCAAAGAGTGTACTACCAATATTATCTTCTAGGAGTATTATAGTTTCAGGATGTATCTTCATATCTTTCATCCATTTTGGGTTTATTTTTGTGTATGGCGTGAGACAGTGGTCTACCTTCATTCTTTTGCATGTGGCTGTCCAGTTTTCCTAACACCATTTATTGAAGAGACTATCTTTTCTCCATTGTATGCTCTTGGCACCTTTGTCAAAGATTAGCTATCTGTAGATGCGTGGTTTTATTTCTAGGCTTTCAGTTCTGTTCCAATTGATCTGTATGCCTGTTTTTGTACCAGTATCATGCCGTTTTGATCACTATGGCTTTGTAGTACATTTTGAAGTCAGGGATTGTGATACCTCCAGCTTTGTTCTTTTTTCTCAGGATTGCCTTAACAATTCAGGGTCTTTGGTCATCTCATATGAATTTTAGGATTCTTTGCTCTATTTCCGTGAAGAACGTGATTGGGATTCTGATTGGGATTGCATTGAATCTGTAAATTGCTTTGGGTTGTATGGACATTTTAACTATGTTTATTCTCCCAATCCGTGAGCAAGGAATCTCTTTCCATTTCTTTATGTCATTATCAATTTCTTGCAGTAATGTCTTATAGTTTTCATTATATAAGTCCTTCACTTCCTTGGTTAAATTTATTTCTAGGTATTTATTCTTTTAGTTGCGATTGCAAATGGAATTGTATTCTTGAGTTCGCTTTCTATAAGTTTGTTACTAGAGTATAGAAAAGGAACTGATTTTTGTAAGTTGATTCTGTACCCTGCAACTTTACTGTAGTTGTTAATTATTTCTATTAGTTTTCCGATAGATTTCTGGGTTTTTTCTATATATAAGATCATGTCATCTGCAAGTAGAGAGAGTTTCACTTCTTCACTCTCTATTTGAATTCCTTTTATTCCTTTCTCTTGCCTAATTGCTCTGGCCAAAACCTCCATTACTATGTTGAATAAGAGTGGTGAGCGTGGGCATCCTTGTCTTGTGCCTGTTCTCAGAGGGATGACTTTCAGTTTTTCCCCATTGAGTATGATGTAGTCAGTGGGTTTGTCATATATGGCCTTTATTATGTTGAGGTAACTTCCTTCTATCCCCATTTTATTGAGAGTTTTTATCATAAATGACTGTTGGATCTTGTCAAATGCTTTCTCTGCATCTATTGAGATGATCATGTGGTTTTTATTCCTCATTTTGTTAATGTGGTGTATCATGTTGATTGATTTGCAGATGTTGAACCATCCCTGCATCCCTGGTATAAATCCCACTTGATCATGATACATGATCTTTTGGACATATTGCTGTATTCAAGTTGCCAGTATTTTGTTGAAGATTTTTGCATCTTCAGTCATCATTTTTTATTGATGATTTTTGCATCATCAGTGACATTGGCCTGTGGTTTTGCTTTTTTCTGTTTCCTTGTCGGGTTTTGGTATCAGTGATGTTGGCCTTGTAAAATGTGTTAGGAAGCATTCCATCTTCCCTAAGTTTTTGGAACAGCTTGAGAAGGGTAGGTACTAAATTCTCTCTGAAAGTTTGGTAGGGTTCTCCAGGGAAGTCATATGGTCCTGGGCTTTTATTTTTTGGGATAAGAAGCAGGCTTTTTAAACAGAATGTCCTAATCCCTATCCTCTACAAAGAGCATGGAGGGTGGCACTAGTGGAGCAGGACTCATGATTGTGTGCCTACTACAGATTGGAAACCTACATTCGAAGATTGTAAATCCACTTTCACGATGAGTGAAGACACACCGTAGGAGCTCAGTTTTACATCTGAAAGATGGACCCCGAAATGCACTGTAAAGTTCAAAATAGATATTTATATTTGCAAAGTTATCCTCAATGATAAGATACTTTTATTTGTGAAGTTTTACTATCACAACAGCTTGAATTCTGGTGTCTACATTGAGAAAGGAGGGAAAAGCTCTAGATGATAATGAAAAAGGCAAAACATTTTATTTGAGAATGCGGTTGAAGGCATGTATGTATTGAGAATATCATTGGTTTTTTTGTGTTAGATATTTAAAACAATGTTTATAAACTGGAGCTTGACTTGAAGAGTCTAAGGAAAAGGACCTGAAGATATGCCACAATAGCCAAATAAACGGGGGAAATATCATCCGAAGAAGAGAAGACAGAGGAGAGAAATGTTAAGTCACGTTGGAAGGGCTTTGTATGGAGGAAATGTGATGTAATTCCTCCATATGTAAATGTGTAAAAATGTGATTACAGATGATAGATATAGTTTCAATGAATAAGAATTACCAAGGGACAGAATTTTTTTAATCTTGGAGCTGTTAGACTTTCCCTCATCCTACCAAAAAAAAAAAAAAAAAAAGCACAAAGCACAGTGATGAAATGACCACTGACCAGGATATGGAGACTTTGGGATCCTGTGGAATGTTTCTTAGTGGGGGGCAGGAGAGTGAGGGATGACTGAGGAGGTGGTGCTTCAAGTTGCCCTCCATACTTTAACCAGAATGTCTACTTTCATTTGTTTTCTATAATGGAGTTCTGCACAAAATCTTCTTTGAAACAAGGCTTTTACTTTATAATAAATAAAATGAAATAAACCCAAACCCAAACCAAACAACCCTTCCAGGCCACAAGTCTAAAAATGCCATTGCCAAAGAGAGGAGTGGGTCAATGGAAGAAGAAATATGATGGGTGCTGGTGGTGCTGGTGGTGGTGTGTGTATGCGTGTGTATGTGTGTTTGTATAACTCTTGTTGACGATCAAGCTGGGAATCCATGGCAGAGTGAGGAAAGCATGTAAGTAATTTATTTGATTCCTAGACCTGTGTGGGTTATATTTTAATCTGTTTAATCTATAAAACTTAGAACAAGTTAGAACTAGCAAATTTATATATATATGGAGAGAGAGAGAGAGAGAGAGAGAGAGACAGAGACAGAGACAGAGAGATTGCTGGTTGCAATCAATCACATATACCTGAACAGATATTCTTTAGGTATTTTAAATGATTTTGTTTCTGTGAACTATTCTAGAATCATAGAATGTTTGGCCTACAAGAGACCTCATAGTCTGGTTCAGTCTCTTCATTTTTCAGAAGAGGAAACTGAGGCACTGATGTGTTAAATCACTTAGACTGGGTCACACACATGTTAGTGTCAGGCTCAGGCCCCTGACGTGAACTTTCTCCAGAGTCTCGTCTTTTGCAAGGCTGGATGATGCTGCATTTCTGACCACCAGGAGAAACGAACTTTGCCTTGAGAGTGAGTGATTGTTTTAGACATGGAGCCTGTAATGGAAGATAATATTATTAAAATGAAATAAAAATGAGAGATTATTAGACATTTATTAAAAAAGACAAGTGTAGGGCGTCAGATTATATTGAGATTACATTTTATCTCTAATAAAGAAGGGTAAAGAATGTGTGTTTTGTTCTATGTAAATCTGGGGCTTGGTTAGAAGGCAGTAATACCACTTATAGTTTGCTTTTGATAGTGTAAAATCACACAGTTAATTTCCATTATAGAAGCAGAAGAAGCAATTTAGATTAAAAGGAGTATGCTTGTATGTATATATATGTGTTCAAGATAGGGGAAGGGAGAGAATGAACAATGAATCAATCTGCCGCGTTGGCCAGTAATTGTTTTGTGTGTAGGGATGGAAGCTGTTACAAGTGGGAAAAGCAGATTCATTCTTTGATGCCAGATCAGTGGGCTGAAGGGGCAGGGCTCTCAACTACTGATGCTCTCTCTTGGTTTGGTCCACGGGCCAAAAGACAAACACCCCTTTGACAGTCCTGCTTCCACCTAACAACCTAACAATCCCCCATCTCTTTATTCTGCTATTATAAAAACAGCCATCCCTCTAAAGCATGTTTATTGGATACCTACTAATTATGAGGAACATGGGTGCTTAGTACTACAGTATTTAGTACCAAGTACTATAGGAGCCTGCTGATCAAAGTGTGGTCCATGGGGCAGCAGCTTCAGCATCCCTGGGAGCCTGTTATAGATGCAGAATCTCAGCTTCCACACCTAATGAGCCAGAATCTGTATTTTAACCAGAGTCCCAGGCGAGACGAGCAGCTATGGGAAGCAGTAACAAATGGCATTATATGAATACTTCTGTAGACAAGTTTGAGGGAAGTGAGTCTCTCAAGAAGAAGAGAAATGATCAGCTATTTAGTTTTGTGGAACACATCTTGACTTTACCCCGGTGATCGCCGAGGGGGATAATGTCACTTTGGTCCATTAGGGTCTGGAGCTTTGGGAAGGACATCCATGTGATCATGGTGGGGGCTGGAAGTGGAAGAATAAAGAGGACTGTTCACGAGCTCATTTAAGACATCCCCAGAAATAGCTCATTGGCGTTGGGAGTGGTGTAGCTCTGCAGGTCCCTTGTTATTCAGACCGAGGCCTGAGCAGCTGGATTTGTAGCCTGAGAAAACTTGGGTTATGTGTATTTGTAGGCAGAGCACAGACATTATTTTATATTCTGCCTTTTCCCCCTCCCACTGCATTTTTGAACATTAAAAAATCTACTTTTCTTTCTGCACATCCAAGACTTATTCTCCCATTCTGCGGCACGGGAAGAGTCACATGACTATTCTGATTTCACGCTCTGTGTATCAGGTGGATGGCTCACTGAGCTTCCTGGGGTTCTTTGGGTTTTCCTATAAGAAAGGGAGGTTTGAACAGTCATCTTGGTGAGCAGCAGGCACACCTCGGGTCCCAGTCTTTGCTGAAAGTATCTCTGATGTTGTACCGTAGAGCATGCAGAGAAATCTGGGCTGACCCAGAGCTGCAAATGAGAACATCATTGCTCTCAAGAGTCTTTCTGCAGCAGCTCACAAGTGCAAATGAGATTTTCCCAAACAATAATTCATTGTTCACTCCTGACTGGTTTTTCCTTCTCTCCTAGGCTTATTTTCAAACAACCAAACTTTGTTATTGAAGAGATGGCAGGCTTGTCAGTGTTCTGCCATGATAACAACTCCTCTATACCCTTTGTAAAATAAGGGAGTTGCCCACATGGCTACTGTGCACTCTGTTTTAACCCCAAGTTTTTTTATTTTGAAAATTTTCTAATCTCCAGAAGAGTCGAAATGAGTATAATGAGCACTTGTGTACTCTTTACCTAAACTAACCAGTTGTTAACCTTGTGATTGTGTGTGTGTGTGCGTGTGTGTGAAGAATCCAGGCTAGGAATCTTGTTGAATGCCCCACATTCTGCATTTGTTTGTTTCCTCGTGTTTAGACTCAGGTTAAACATTTTCAGTAAGAATACCACATCGATGATGTGATGTACTTCTTATTGCTTCCATCAAGAAGTGTGTGATAACAGTGTGTTCCACTACTCGTGATGGTAATTCTGATCACTTGGTTGAGATGGTTTCTGCACGATCTCTCCGTTGTAAGGTACCTTTTCTTCCTAGTCAATAAATAATCTGTGTGTTGAAATTTTGAGAGCAGGTGAATATCCTCTTTCCCAAAAACCTTTCACTCCATGGTTTTAGCATTTATTAACAACATTTGATTGAATAAATTATAACATTGGGGATTGCAAATGGTGATTTTCTAACTCTAAAATTCTTTCTACATTTACTGGTTGGCATTCTTCTGTAGAGAAGAACTCCCCATCCTCACTGTTCCCCTGTCCCCTCTTTTTCTCTTTCTCTCTCGTCTTTGAATATCACCACAGACTTACAGATTCTTTTCAAGAAAAATTCCATGTGTTATGATCCATTACTATGCTCTTTTTTCTCAAATTATTCAAAATGTGTCCAATGGTGGCCAGTCAAGCTAGCTCCTGTGTCCTTTGATGTGTCTCTATTAGTTTTTTTAAAAAATACATCCTTACTTTCCGGTAAAACAAAATGTTCTAGTCTCACCTTGTAATTTCACTTTCTAAGGCTTGGGATCAAACATTGCTCCACAGAGCCCTGGTTCTTTTTAGTGAGGAATGGTATTTATTGGGGAATGCCAGATGTATTCCTTGCTAGTAGGGTATCATTGTTTCTAGGGCCTTTCTATAGATAGAGTTAGGAAATATATTTTAAGAAATGATGAATCCTTCCTAAGTTGATCTGTAGATTCAGTGCAATCCCAATTAAAATCCCAACAAGGCACTTTGTAGAAATTAACAAGCTGATACTAAAATTTATTTGAAAAGGCAAAGGGCCTAAAACAGGTAAAACAATCTTAAAAAGAAGAACAAAGTGTAAGCACTTATACTACCTAAATTCAAGACTTATTATAAAGCTATAGTACTGGATGTTATGTATCAATAAATAGATCAATGTCATAGTAGAGAGTTTAGAAATAGATCCACAAAATTATGGCCAATTGATTTCTGACAAACACACAAAGTCAATTCAATGGGACAAGAAAATCACTTCAACAAATCATGCTGGGGCATCTGGATAAATGGAGAAAAATGAACCTCAACTCTTATACCAAACACAAAAAAGAATTTGATATAGATCGTAAATCTAAACATAAAATCTTGTAGTATTAGACTTCCATGCTTAAACATAGAGTATTTTTATGACCTTGTACTGGACAAAGATTTCTTAGCAGGAACCAAAAAGCATAAACCATAATAGAAAAATTGATAAATTGAAATTCATTAAAGTTGAACAAAAAATCTTCTGCTTATCAAAAGACATTGTTAAGAAAATGAAAAAGCAAGCCATAGACTGGAAAAAATATTTGCAAAATTTATATTTGACAAAGGATGTATATCTAGAACACATAAACAATGCCTACAACTCAATAATAAAGACAAAACCCAATAAAAATTGGCCAAAGACTTGAACAGACTTTTCACAAAGCAAGATAGAAAAATGGAAATTTGCAGATGGCAAAGTTTTCAACAATATTAATTGTCAGAAAAATGCAAATTAAAACCAAATTGAAAGACTTCCAGCTTCTGCTTAGGATATAAAGATCTAACCTAAGAAAAAAACGATACCTCTGTCTTAGTCCTTTGGTGTGCTGTAACAAAATACCACAGACTGGGTGGCTTATAAACAACACATATTTATTTCCCACAGTTCTGGAGTCTAGGAAGTTCAAGATCAAGGCTCCAGCAGGGTCATGCTTTCATGAGGGCCCTCCTCCTTCACAGCTGGCACCTTTGTCCTCACATGGTAGAAGGGGCTAGGGGTCTCTCTGGAGCCTCTTTTATAAGGGCCCTGATCCCATTCATGAGGGCTCTACTCTCATCACCTAAGCACCTCTCAAAGACCCAACCTACTAGTGCCATGACCTTTGGGAGTTCAGATTTCAACACACGAATTTGGAGGGGACACAAAACATTCAGACCATCCCAACCTCCAAGGAGAGATGATTGCAGGGTCTTCTCAAACCTCACTGAGTGGTCGTGAGAACGACTGGGGAGAGTGAGATATTGAGAAAGCCTCTCTCGTGGTGTAGGCTTGGAAGAAGCCACTATGAGAAAGACACAAGGCACTGTCCAGATCTTTTGGTCTATCTTACCCACAGAACAAAAGCTCTCCATCCATAGGAGAGGGGCAAGAATATGTGATGGGTCCAGATCACTGGAAGTCCCCTGTCACTAAGGAAGAGGTAGGATCATTGAGCAGACTGCATCCTGAGATCCAGGCACATAGGCTCATCTAAGACCAAAGCTGAACCAGAACAACAGAGAGCACCCCTCCCTCTGCCCCTCACTACCAAGCTGGTGAGCAAGTAGCAACAAACAACGTGTCTACTGTTGGGGGAGGATCACAAATGTGGAGAGAGGCTTTCTCCAAGGTGCAAATGCCAAGGGAAGAACTAAAGCTGAGAGTGGAGCAGACATTGGGAAAAATCCTCTCACAAACTAGCCTCTGCCCTGACTCAAGGTAATGCTAGAGGACTTTGAAGCTTGTGTGCACTGAGAGCACCCATAGCACCAACAAATTCCAAATTCAGCTCAACCCCTACCTCGATTTACTCAACCTCACACCCTAAACGATTAGCAAAAAGAGAGGCCTGCCATTTCCATGCATAGATTTTTTTTTTTAAAGATTTTATTTTTTCCTTTTTCTCCCCAAAGCCCCCCGGTACATAGTTGTGTATTCTTCGCTGTGGGTTCTTCTAGTTGTGGCATGTGGGACGCTGCCTCAGCGTGGTCCGATGAGCAGTGCCATGTCCGCGCCCAGGATTCGAACTAACGAAACACTGGGCCGCCTGCAGCGGAGCGCGCGAACTTAACCATTCGGCCACGGGGCCAGCCCCTCCATGCGTAGATTTTGAATAATATCTCTACCTGCTGGTATTTGAATTACTGGTGGCGTAGCTTTCAGCATCAGAGTAACACACTGCTGCCACAGTACGACAACTGATAGATAGGTAGTCTGGTTCTCTGACTGGGAAATGCACCTGGACCATGGTGGTGAGAGAGTGCTGACTCTTAACCACTAGACCACCAGAGCTGGAGATAAAATATATCTTCACCATAGTGGAGATAAAATAGCATCATGAAAAATAATCAATTCACAAGAGGGCAGAAAAATAGTTAAAAAGGAATGAAGAACAGAGGGAACAAATAGAAAATGGCTAGCAAAAGTTAGGTTTTAAATCAACAATATTAACAATTACATTTTATACAATCAGCATAAACACACCATTTAAAGAAAAAGTTTGTCACATTAGATAAAAAAGCAAGACTCAACTCTATTCTGTCTAAAAAACACCCTAGCTTAAATATAAAGGCACTAATAGTGTAACAGTAGAAGATGAAAGAGATGTACTATGCAAACACTAATAAAGAGAAGGTCGGAGTAGCTGTATTAATATCAGAGAAAGCAGACGGAGAAGAACAAATATTACCACAGATAGGGATGGATATTACATAATGACAAAGGAGTCAATTCACCAAGAAGCTGTAATAATCTTACATGTGTATGTCTAACAACAGAGCTTCAAAATACAGTAGCAAAACTGATAGCATTGAAAGAAAAATACACAAATGTACAATTACAGTTGGAGACTTTAACACTGTGGCCAGTAATCAATAGAATAAGTAAAGAGGAAACTCAGTAAGGATCAGAAGACTTGAGCAATTCTCTCAACCCGTTTGACCTAATTGACATTTAAAAAACAGTCCACTTAACAACAGCAGAATACATATTCATTTAAAGTGTATGACAAGTGACCAGATAAACCATATTCTAGGTCATAGAATAAACCTTAATATATTTAAAAAAATAAAATAACACAAAGTATCTTCTTGGACCATAAAAGAATTAAACTGGAAATCAGTAACACAAAGATATCTGGAAAACCTGCAAATTTTGGGAAATTAAACAAAACACTTCTAAATAATCCATGGATCAAAGAGGAAGCCACAAGGGAAATTAGGAAATATTTATAATTAAATGAAAACCAAAAAGCAATGTGTTAAAAATTGTGTATGTATTTAAAGCAGTGCATAGAGGAAATATATAGCTTTAAATTCTTATATTGGAAAAGAAGAAAGGTCTCAAATCAATGATCTAAGCTTTCACCTAACAAAATCAGAAAAAAAAATCAAATTAAGTCCAAAGCAAGTAAAAGAAATAGATAGTAAAGATAAGAGCATGTATCAATGAAACTAAGAGTAGAAAAAGAGAGAATCAATGAATGTGAAAGCTGATATTTTTAAAAGATCAACACAATTGATAAACCTTTAGCTTGACTGACCAGGAAAAGAAAGAAGACACAAATTACCAATATCAGGAATGAAAGAGGGACATCATTACTGACCTTTCAGGATAATAATGAGTATTACAAACAACTCTATGCCAATAAATTAAACAACTTAGATGAAATGGAAACATTTGTTGCAAGACACAAACTCCCAAAGCTCACTCAAGAAGAAAGAGATAACCATAATAATCTTCTATCTATTAAAGAAATTGAACTTGCAGTTAAAACACTTCCAACAAAGAAAACTCCAGGCCTAGATGACTTCACAGGCAAATGCTATAAAACACTTAAAAGATAAATAATATTAGTCCTACACAAATTATTCCAGAATATGGAAGCAGGATTGGGTCAAGGGTGAGGCAAGAGAGGAACGTATGCAGGTGCAGGGTCAGCTCCTGTGAGTGGCAACCACCATAAATTTTGCAGCTTGGGTGCCTTGGTCTCACCCTGGTCCTAGTCCTGTATAAAAGAGGAGGGAACACCTCTCTCGCCAACTCATACTATAAGTTCTACAAGAAAAGACAACCACCGGCTAACATTCCTCATGAACATAGGTGCAAAAATCCTCAAACAAATACTAGCAAATCAAATCTAACATTATATAGAAAAGGCTAATACATCATGACCAAGTACAATTTACCCTAGGAATGCAAGGCTGCTTCAGCAATGGAAAAATTAATAAATTTATTCTATCAACAGACTAAAGAAGAAAAACCACATGATCATCTCAATAGATGCAGAAAAAGCCTTTGACAAAATTCAACATTCATTCATTAAAAAAATACTCTCAGCAATCTAGTAATAGAAGGGAATTTCCTCAACCTGGTAAATGCCATCTACATTAACATTGTATTTCGTGGTGAAAAACTGAATGCTTTTCCCCTATGGGGAACAAAGCAAGGACGTCTGCTGTCACTCTTCCTATTCAATTTCATACCAGTAGTCTTAACTGGTGCAATAAGTCAAGGAAAAGAAATAAAAACATACAGATTGTAAACCAAGAAATAAAACAATATCACATGGGCCAGCCGGTGGCGCAGCAGTTAAGTGTGCACATTCTGCCTTGGTGGCCCTGAGTTTGCCGGTTCAGATCCTGGGTGCAGACATGGCACCGCTTGGCATGCCATGCTGTGGTAGGCATCCCACATATAAAGTGGAGGAGGATGGGCACAGATGTCAGCTCAGGGCCAGTCTTCCTTGGAAAAAAGGGGAGGATTGGCAGCAGTTAGCTCAGGGCTAATCTTACACACACACACACACACACAAAACAATATCACAAATGATGTGATTTCTATGTTAAAAATCCCAAAGAACCTACATATAAACAAGTAAAACCAATCAGTTAGTTTAGTAAAATCACAAGATATGAGGTCAACTTGCAAAATCAATTATATTTCTATATATTAGCAATGAACAATTAGAAATTGAAATAAAAAGCACCATTTACAATAACACCAAAAATAAAAAAAACTACTTAGATATAAAACTAACAAAATATGTGTGAGATCTGTATGCTGATAACTATAAAACACTGATGAAAGGATTCAAAGAATACCTAAATATATGTAGAGGTATACCATGTTCATGGATTGGAAGACTACATATAGGAAAGATGTCAATTCTCCTCATTCTGATCTACAGAATCAACAAAATTCCAATTAGAATCCCAGAAGGATTGTTTTTGTAGAAATTAACGAGCCAATTCTAATGTGTATGGAAAGTTTGGAAGCTGGAATTGCCAAACCAACTTTGAAAATGAAGAACAAAGTTGGAGGACTCACTTTACTTGATATCAAGAGTTACTATAAATCTATAGTAATCAAGAGAACGTGATTTTAAAGAAAAGATAGACATATAGATTAATGGAAGAGAAGTGAGTCCAGAAATTGATCCATACATATATGATCAATTGACTTTCAGTACAGGTACAAAGGCAATTCAATGAAGAATGGACAGTCTTTTCAACAAATGGTGCTGGAACAATTGGATATCCATATGCAACAAAATGACTCAATCCATACATTACTCCATATATAAAAATTAGCTCAAAATTAATCATAGACCTAAATCCAAGACCTAAAGCTATTAAACTCCAGAAGAAAACTTCAGAAAGAATTTCTTATGACATTATGTTAGGCAAAGATTTCTAAGGTACAAGGTCAAAACCATGATCCATTGAAAAAATTGATAAGTTGGATTTTATTAAGGTTCAGACCTTCTGCACTTCAAAGATCACTAATAAGAGAATGAAAAGATAAGACACAGACTAGGAGAAATAATTTACAAATCGCATTTCTGATAAAAGACTTGGATCCAATATTTATAAAAGAATCATCTCAAATATTAAAAAGGTTTGCAACACTTATAAAACAATGCCACTCTTCTCACTAAATTTAGTTTTTGTTTTGGGTTATATAGTTATTTTTCACAGGATGTTGTTATTTATGCTAACAAGTGATAGGTTTGCTATTGTTATTTTTAAGCGAGTTAATACATATTTTAAAAACTTTCCTGTTTTAATATTGGCTATGATAAATATTGGTAGATATATCCCACATAAACAGAAGCTCTTTGGCATTCTCTTTAGAGTGTGAGGGTCCTGAGACCAAAAAGTTTGAGATTTGATACTATGGACAGTAGATATTCTGGAGTTTAGTGCCAGCATTTTCTGTAATTGTATCAGCTAAGTGTTCTGTAGGGAAAAGCTCAGGTGGAAATTAAGGAAAGGTTGTTTTAAGATCAGTTTGATTTTCATTAAATACCTGCGTTGGCTCAGGCTCTCAGATGGCCCTTAAATGCCAATTTCTCACTATTGTTATTTATTAGATTCATAGGCAACACAACTTATTCCAGCAGGTTCTTCAGAAGCAATTTATTCTAGGATGATGCTAAGTAAATGGAAGATGCATCTTCCCAGATGAGTCAGGAATGCCCAGAATGCTCTGGCTCTCACCATATTGGTGAGTGTCATCCTGTTGTGTTCACCTGTTCAGGTGTTTCCTTAAGGCTTTTTCTGGCTTAGTGTGTGTGAATAGTTCTGGAGTCCCAGTATAGAAACCTTTTTTCTGTGTTCTTTGCAACTATCAGTCACGATGGATAGTTCTTTGTTGTGTGTTAGAAGAAACATCTGGATCCTTTGTCTCTTTCTTCATTCTCATTGTCAATTAAAGCTCTGCATTTACTTGATTCTTTGGTTGTCATATTTCTCCAATGCCCTAACCTTTTCTAACACTCCTCCACTGAGTGTAATCTGAAGAGAATTAGATGTAAATGAGGATAAATCCACCCAGAAATGGAGTTTCTTCAGAAATATTTGCAAGAGGGGAGTAGGTGGGAGAAAAACTTAAATGTCAGTAATAAATATCTTTTAGTTTTCAGCAAAGGAAGTGCTTCAGAGATGCTCAGCTTTGCCATTTCAAAATTACAGGACTAATTGTTCCATTTGGAAGAGGAACACGCTGGGTTCTTAAAAATAGATTTGACATCATGAAGAAAACCTGAGTTTTTGGTAAGGTCGTTTATTCACTTAAATGTTGATTGAATGCCTATGGTGTGAGGGATGGTCTTGACTGCCGGAGATTAAAAATGGAGTGGGACAGTCATGATTCTTGCTCTTAGAGCAGCATCTCAGAGCAGTGTTTCTTAGAATAGACGATGAACTCATTTCCTGTTGAGAATGGATAATTCCTATCTACTCTTCAATTCTCAGGTTAAATGTTAGTTGAAATGTCTAAGAAATGCAGGATCAAAGGATGTGTACTTTTATTATTTTAAAAGATATTATAATATTTGAGAAATATTGCCAATTGCCTTCTATAGTGATTGTACCAATTTACACATGAGAATGCAAGGTAAGGTCACTGAATCTGGGCACCTGCGGGAGGAGCTAGCGTGGGTTGAAGATGCATAAAAAGGCAGTGGAGGCACAGTGAGGTGACTGACTACTGCAGGCGGGGAAGACCAGGGTGCTGTGAGGACGTCCACAAGGGCGCTTGTCTAGTCTTGGGGCCACAGAAAGATTCTGAGACATCGAAGCTCACACTTAGTATGAGAGTTGAAGGATGAATAGGAATTACCCATTTTCAACAGGAAATGAGTTCCCTATTTACTCTGAGGGATGTTGCTGTCTTGTTCAGTCTCTCATGTTCCTGTTTATGCAGCAGCTTCTAGATGTAACTCTTCCTGCCAGATGAAAGGGCACAGAAAAGTCTTGCGAAAGTTCTTGGGAAACTTAAAGGTGTGTTACTTGTTGTTAGCATCATTAACGAATATAATATGTAATTTAAAGGTATTTATTTGAATAAGAAGCCCGTTCACGTGATTCAAAATGCAAGAGGTACCCAAAGGAATACAGTGAAAAAAATCTCCCTTCTACTCTTGTCCCCAAGCCGTCCAATTTTCCCTCTGGAGGAAACCAAACTTGCACATTTCTTGTGCTTCCTTCCGGAGATATTTCACGCATAAAATGAGCAAATTATATGTATATCTATAAAAGTTATATACAATGCATAAATATATAGTATAATTTATATATAAAAATATATAATTATATAACAAATATATTTAAAAATATATATAATTTTGCCTCCTATTTTTCTGCAAATGATAAAGAGCTGTAGCATTTTTTCTTTCTTTTATATTCCAACTTAAGATCTATCATACTTAACTAAATCAGTCCCCTATTGGTGGTCATTTGAGCTGTTTTCAATCCTTTGCTATTAAAAACGCTCTTTCACATGTGTATATCTGTAGGACAAGTTCCTAGAAATGGAACTGCTGGATCAAAGGATCTATACTTTTATAATTTTGAAAAATATTGCCAAATTTCCCCCCGTAGAGGTGAGCCTCAACTTAGATTCTCAATAGGAATATACAAGAATGCAACCCATGGCCTACTGAGTAGAATTTTGGGACAGAAATTGGACGGGAGTAATTACACAACAGTAGCAACCACTCAGCTTCTGAAAAGTGCAGTACAGTGGGAGCAGACAGTTCCCAAGTAGTTGAAACGGGGAGATTCCTACCAGGACCAGTTTAATGTGGCTGTTACAGGCACAGAATTTTCACCTTAGTGCCAACACTGCAATTATGTAAAAGGACAAATGTTATCGTGAGACCCAGAGAACAAAGAGCAAATAAGATGTGTTTTATAATAAAGTTATATTTTATGTCATTATAACCGAAGTTCTCAGGCTCATCAACTGTGGGAGTTTAGATATATTCCCATTAATATTAACAGAATCCTGATTGGCTGTCAGTCCCCACCTGACTTTTAAGAGCCAGTCTTTTATAAACCTCTTCCCTAAATATTTCTGGGCTTCCTCAGGGGTGTGTACACATGGTAACAAATCATTCCTGACCATTTTTCACTGCTTGGCTCACCCAGCTAAGGTTCTGGGCCCCTGGTCCATATCATCCACAGGGGCTTTGCTGTTCCGAGGAAATTTGTGTGTTGGATATCTGTGATACTGGAACATTGCCCCCAAATCTCAAAGGCAGAGTCTCAGTGATCATTGCCTCTGTCCATAAATGAGACATTCCTACTCTGTTAGTACTCCGCTAGGGGTTGCAGAGCAAAGTAACTTACTTTAAAGTGCGACTATGAAGGCTTTTTTCCTGAGCGTCCCTCATGCATATCTCGCCTTTGAGACTGTCATGCATCCCAGGCAAATCTTTTCATCTCAACTCAACTAGCTGTTTTTTCAGAATTTTCCCGAAAGACAGACAATAAAATGGGCATATTTGTAAGTAAACACCATATAAGACAGTCATAGAGTAGTGGATAAAAAAAGAGTTAGAGTTTTGCAGACAGACAAATGAGTTCAAATCCAAGCTCTGACAGTCAATAGCTAGCATCAGGAATTAGATTCTAGAATCAAGCCTAAGAATCAAGAATTCTATCCTCCAATTCTTCATCCATAAGATGGGGATAATAATTTATATCTACAAGTTTTTGCAAAGATAAAAATGAGATAAAGTGTGTAAGTCCTTAGCAGACCACCTGGCACAGAGTAAGTACACAATATATGGTGATACTATTACTAAGGGCATACTGAAAAAATGATTTTGTATTATCTGCATTCGTGATTATTTCTGGCACTGCTCCTCCTCATTTCTGTGCATAAATACATTTTGTCAACTCGACTTCTGTCATCTCTGGCAGAGCACTCCCTCCCTGACTTCTCTCTTGCCCCTGGATTGGTTCAAGCCTGTTTGTTACCAGGATAAAGGCAATTGTTTAGAATTTGGCATCTCTGAGTTAAGTCTCAGCTTCCTCTAACGCCAGGTAACTCAAAAGTAAAGACTGGTCACATCCCATTGGTCTGAAATTGATTACATGACCACATCTCCTCGTAAGGGAAGCTGGGAAATGTAGTCTTCAGGTGGGCAGCTATTTGCTCAGCTGAAACTCAAGTCCTTTTACAAAATAGCATGGATATGGAGGTACAATAAGTGGCCTCTGTGACATTCGTACATTGAAGAAATTCATTGGAATTGGGCATTTGGGGCAGGGGCTAGAGGAAACTAAGTAAGCTATAAGCCTCCATACACTGGGAATCTCCCTAAAATTTGGGGGCATTCGGGTGCCTTCACTGCACAGGAGGTGAGGATTAAATCTGTTTGATTTGAATGTCAGCGGTGAGAGCATCTCAGTAGACATCTGTATTACACTTCCACGATCCCCCATCATCTAAGACTCAAATGTAAGCTTCTTAGGATAGTGAAGGAGATCAGAATATGCCCCTCCTGAAATAAGCCACTCTGCCATAAGGATTATTTTGAGCTGAAAGCAACGGAAAGCAGCAGATATAGAAACAGCTCTCTACCCTTCCCCTATCTGCCTAAAGGCAGGGCATGAATCTCTGTTTGTGAAGGTGTACCAGGAAAAGGAGACAATTCTCATGGACTTAAATCTGCATAAAGAAATCTTACAGAAATAACCTTTATCTGCCCTTAGTTTCCCCATATATTTACTTTCCTATAATTTATGGCCCCTAGAAGCTCAAAACTCTTTTCCTTTGTCTTGTCACTTCTCCACAAATTTATCGCCCTTTGTTAAAATGGTATATAAGCCTCTGGGTTTGATCCCCTCTGTGGGGTTTTCATTTCCTTTCTGTGAGATCCCCCATATGCATATGAAATAAACCTTTTTCTCATTAGTATGTCTTTTGCCTGTTCTATTTACAGGGCCCCAGGCACAGAACCTAACGGGGGTAAAGAGAAAAGTTTTCTCTCCCTGACTATAGCATACATCATCCTCTTGTCCCTTCTTGATTCTCTAGCCATATCTCCTCTACCCCTTCTTTGTACTCAGCCTCTCCAACCAAACCACCTACAGCTGCCTGGATATGTCAGACTGCTTCTTGCCTTGGTGCTCTGCATAAGCTGTTTCCTTGGCCTGGGAAGTCCTACTTTATCATTTATCTACTAAATTCTTAAAAACCCCCGAGGCTCACTACAGGGCCTTGGGTGGTTGATGTAGATCCGCCCTTCCTGGTATTTCCTGGGGACTCTGTGCACACCTCCATCACAGTCCTTTTCACGCCAGCACTTTGGATCTGGGCAACTGGAGCCCCTGCCTGGGTCCCTAGCTTTTTTTTTAACAACTTTATTGAAATATAATTTGCATACCATACAATTCATTCATTTAAATGCAATTCAATGGTTTGTAATATAGTTACAGATACATGCAACTATCACAGTTGATTTTAGAATATTTTTCTCATCTCAGAAGGAAACTTGTATCACCTAGCTGTTACTACTCTATTCCTCCCCTTCCCCCCAAGAAACTACTAATTCTAGCCCTAAGCAACCAGTAACCTACTTTCTGTCTCTTTAGATTTGCCTGTTCTTGACATTTCCTATAAATGGAATCATACAGTATGCAGTCTTTTGTACAAATCAGTGGCATTTAGCTCATTCATGATGTTGTTTCCTCTGGGTCTGTCCTTTGAGGATGGACCAGGATGCTTGAGTGCATGCCCTCAGGTGGCACAGGGAAGCTATTTGTGGAGGTGTGGATAGGGACTTGGGTGTTGAAATATGTGTTCTTGAGGCCCCTGAATGTGGCAGACAGATGGGGTAGGAAGAGAAGCGAGGCCTACATTCATATGCTCATCCTAGACTCTGCAAATGTTAGAGGTGAGTCTCCTTCTCACACTGACCTGTCAAGTAGTCTCCCTACCAGTGCCCTTATTCAGACACCACACTGTCTCATCAATGTTAGCCATGTCTTCACCAGAGCTGTCCTCACACCCTCCCAGCCCCCCACTCTCCTCAACGCACAGTATTGATTGGACAGGATTATACAGCTGAGCTAAGATAAGCCAGTCAAATGCTCCTCTTCGGGAGTGTAGAATTCATATTCAGGTATGGCCAGGAGTATAACATGTAAAATTGGAGACTGTGGGTTGGCCATAGTGTTCTACGGGGCTGAAGGAGCAGAGGAGTGGTCTGCTGAGAGACCCAGATGGTGATTTGCAGGGAGAAGCAGAGGTCAGGCCTGCAGACTCACTGCTTCCTGGGCCCAGCTCTTTATGAGTTATGGCAGGTTCTGAGTTATACTCCTATGTCCTTAAAATAAAATACTCCCACTGTTTCATAAACCAACCTGGGTTTTGTGTGTTACTTGAAGCAAAAAACCTTGACTAATAGGCTATGAATTTGTTGAGGACAGGGATCATCTCTTTATTTGTAAAATAAACCTATCTCTAAGAGTAACCTGTAAAATTCTTAGAACAGTACTTTATCATCACCATCGTCTTCTTCTTCTTCATTTTCATCTTCTCATAATCTTAGCAAGAGATTCATTATTATTGTTTTTATTATGAGCCTACAATCCCTTATCTGCAATTTCAAAATCCACAAAGCTCTGAAATACAAAAGTTTTTCAAAACTCAAGTGGTGGCATCACTTAAGCTTACTTGGTGGGAAGTTAGGCACAGTCTTTATTCATTTCATCATTTTTAGCAAAAATATGAATGTATCTGATTACAGGGTGTTCCCCAGATTCCACAAGGTGTTACATAGTGCACAATATGTGTGTTGTAAAACTTTTCCAAAACTGGAAATATTATCAATTTTGGAACATATCAGGCCCCAAGTATTTTGGAGATTGTGGGCTTGTATTTATATTGTTAAAATGACAAGGCCCCCATGTTAAGGATCTTTCTTATCTAGATATGTTACCCTTTAACCCTTCCACTTTTGCCTCATATTTTACCAGGCTTGGGCTATTCTGATGGGCCAGACACTCCTCCAAGTCTGAGAAGTCTGCAAGGCCTGAGTGAAGCAGTGCGCCTCCAGTTGGTTAAGGTTGCATCTATGAAACATCTTGGGGGAGGTGTCACTAGCTGGGGCCCCATTTTTATACTTCCTTGTTAGCTTGAGTGCTTTTGGCCTACTTGGAGTGTATAAATGTGAATTCCACATCAGCATTGAGACTTGGGCTCATGGCTGTAAATTCTCATGGGAGACTTTCATTTTTTACACCCTGATCCCAGAAGAAAATAAGACTTCTTGTCTCTCTGCATAAAGGGAGGGATTGTTTTCTTTTCCCTTTCTTGATCATACATTTCTAGAGCACTTTTAACAAATACACTCATAATGACTGGGTTTCCCTCAAGCAAAGACCTTGATGGATTGTTTAATATCCTCTTCTAGCACCAGCTTCTGATCTATTGATTAGCAAAGCAGAAGAACCTGGTAAACATAAAACTAACAGAATTGCCTCAAAATATGTTCTGTCAAGCCTTAACTACAAATCTTACTACAGCCTTGACATCTTTAGGACATCCAAGAACCTTTGCCCCTAATTGGCCTGTGCAGAAATAAACCTGAGCCAACTTCCCTGAGGGTAGTGAGGTAATGACAAGATTGAAGTGAGAGAGAAATTGTCAGTGTTTGGCTGAGCCTTCCAACTGTGCCAAGACCCTTCTACTGCTTCTCTTTCCTTAGTAGCTGCACTAAGAAATGTGAGTGAGAATCTGGTTCAACGATATTCAGAAAGCATTTTCTGGAACACAATTTTGTACAAGGTTCTGTTTTAGGGTCCAGGGATACTAAAATAGATATGATAGGGCCACTCCACTGTCCTTCATGACCCACACACAAATGGGGAAAATAGAAATGAAATAACTCAGTCGATAAGAAATACCATTAAGTTTTTAAAATGCTGCAAAAATTGAGCAATTATTATATCAATTGGATGTATGCCAGTGTCTTTCTTAGGAAAGACAATACTTATTTCATCACCAACAAACTACTCAAGAAGGAAAAAGAGAAATATGTTTACAAAGACTAGGTGTATTGACAAGGTAGGTGAGTTATCCCCCTTCTCAAAACTTCTCCCTATCTGGGCGTTAAGAGTTGGTGTCTCAGTGTGGGAATTGGCATTTTAAATCCAACCAGTGTTTTTTGGGGCATATTACATGAGAGGTTCTGCAAGGGATGCAAAGATTAATAGGGCTCGGCACCTGTCCTCAAGGGCTCACAGTTGTGTGTGTGTGTGTGTGTGTGTATGTGTGTGTGTTTATGTGTATGTGACATCAGGGATGAAAAATAACTACCAGAAAATCTACCATAGATTGGATACTTCCTAGATACCAGGCACTGCTCAAAATTATTATTATTATTATTATTATTATTATTATTATTATTATTATTTTTACTGAGGAAGGTTAGTCCTGAGCTAATATCTCTGTCAGTCTTCCTCCACTTTATATGTGGGTTGCCACTACAACATGGCTGATGAGCGGTGTTGGTCCACACTGGGGATCAAAACCTGCAAAGCCAGGCTGTGGAAGTGGATCATGCCGAATTTAACCATTATGTCAAGGGGCTGACCTCTCAAAGTTATTTTTAATCTCATTTAATCCTCTCAACAACCATGTAAGGTAGGTATTGTCCTTGCTTTATGGTCAAATGACTTTCCCAGGGTCACAAAGCTAACAAGAGAAGGATTATAGGAGAATTCCAAGCAAAGTGATATGGGGGCTCAAAGGAGGAAATATCACATTCGAATAAGAAGATATCAAAAGCTTCATAATGGAGGGTGTTTTTGCAAGATCTTCACATCTGGCAAAATTTTGAAAGGCAAAGACTGTGGGTGTGGGGTGTGGGAAGTATTCTTAGTAGAGGGAGGAATATGAGCAGAAATACACTCCCAGGCGCTCAGGGAACAGCACAGTGTGCTTTGGCCAGTGTGTTGGGAGATGCAGGGGTATGGAGATAGATAAGGCTGGAAAGATAGAAACTTTTGTTGGAGGCCATTTTTTTGAATGACAGCTGAGGTGTTTCTGCAATGTGGGGGATATTAAAGGTGGTGGTGTGGTCATAGATGTGCTTTAGGAGGATTAATACTGGAGAGAAGGAAGGCAGGAAGCAGTGAGACCCACAGGAGAGCACCATAAGAATTTCATGGAAAGTAATGAGAGTCTTAACTAGGGCAGCAGCTTTGGGAGTGGACAGCATTATGTCTTTGAAGATGAGCATCATGTGGGTTATTTTGTTTCAAGATTCCTAAGGAAGAAATTGTGCCTATGTCCACCAAGTAAACCCATCATATAAATACTTTTATTGATAATATGGTCTTTCCAATCACCTAAAAAATTATATATGTCAATACTTTCTAAGAAACATTGTTTCCAAGTTGCTCCAGTAACTAGCGTTGATGCTTAAGGCAAAGCACAGGTGGTCATATCGGCCCCGAGCCCTCAGTCACGTGAGACACCCCCAGCAGCCCAGACCCTGACTCACGGACTGCAGCAGGCAGACTGAGGCAGATGCTGTACCTCCTGGTGCCCACATCACTCGAGGATTTAATCACAGGGGAGCCATGACAGGTCACATAGAAGTCCTTCTTTTGAGACATCAACTAGACAAACTGTCCCCTTTGGTTGGATGGGGACAGAAGTGATGAGTGAGAGAAGGGGAAAAGAGTCACACGGGGTCAAATTGCCACCCAAAACTAAGCAGGGAGTTAGTGTGATAGAGAGGTGAAGTGCATAGACTGGGGAGCCAGATAGACCTTATTTCAAGCGCTGGCTCTTGTCCTGCCTGTCTCTGTGACTAAGGTAGGATGGATCACTCAGTCTTAGGTTGCTCTCTTGGAATGGGATCAATAATAGTACCACCTCAATATTTATTTAATATAACATTATGTATTCAATTTCTACCTCTCCTGCATGACCCATTTCTTTAATACCATAACTGCCTTATAAGGTTGTTGAGAAGAGTGCTAGACACATAGAAGTGTCCAATAATTGTTTGACATTGTTATTGTTATATATTATTATTATTTTAATGTTATTAGGTGATAGTGTCAAAAGCACCAGTAGGGTAAGAACTGTTTTTGTAAACTAGTTTATAGGAGGCTAGATATAGAGTTCCCATTTACTTAACTGTGGTTTAAAAGTAATGTTTGGTGATGACAGTTAAAGCATGAGATTGGCAGCTCAGTGCAAAGTACAAACTTCCTAAGAGCAAGTATCTGCCAGCGAAAGAAGCCATGATTATAGGGGCTTGATACCGTTGATCACAGACATCTAGAAAGTACTTGGAGATATGGATTACTGGTTCGGGAAAAAAAGGGTGTAGAGAGAGGAGGTTGTGGGATGGAGTAGGGCAGGATGCCATCACTCATTTCAGTAAGGATGGAGGATGAACTCCTGGTACATACTCCTGGTATGTAGTACAGTGCCATGCATATCAAAGGGTTAAATACATGTGCCAGGAATCACTGGTGACCTACTATGGAGGGGTGGAGAGAAGTGGTCTGGAGAGTGTGCCCAGTGCCTAGCTGGCAGGATGCCTGGCCCTTAGTGGGCACAAAATACATTTAAATTAAAGGAAAGAAGGAAGGACCTAGGATCTCTAGTTCCCTTACACAGAAAGGAAGTTTATTGGTGAAGAAACCTAGAAGAGAATTTTACAAAATTTGCAGAATTTTACCAAAAAAATCTCTCCAGTTGGTCATCAACAAAACTGGAAAATTTGTGTGATTTGAGGGCAAGGAAAGCGACCCTGTACCCAAAGTGACTTCCTTCCACAGGTATCATATTGCTTCAGAGTTCCCAGGAGAGAGTATTTCTTTCCATTCTATTGCCCATTTGCAGCTTAGTTTGAATGGATTGTAAGGTCGCTTTCCTTGGATAGAGACTGGTGTATCAGCAAGGCCCTTGGCTTCTGGAATGAGAATGATGCAAGATGGAGGCTGGGAAGAAAGACCACCCAAACAGAATGTTGGAAGGCCATTGCCTTTTTCACTGTTTTTTCCTAGGCCTGAATTTCAGTCATTCTCCACATCCTTAGATAGGGTTGAATCTTTTGGGTGGATCCCTGACTTGGCTTTGGAAGGTCCGACGTCTATTTTCATCATATTATTTCAGTTAGGTGCGTAGACTTTTCAGGGAGATAAAATTCCCACTTGCCGTTGGTCTTCCCAGCATAAAAGGAAACACGCTTTACTTGGGCTCCTATGGACTGAATTGTTTGCCTACCTTGGGACTGACCTAAAACTCCTAATTCCTTCTTAGGCCTTCAGCATTTCCAAATGCCCTTACAGGATGCCCTGCCTGGGGCTCCCACAGGGCTCAGCATGTACAAGAAAGGAAGACCAGACAGTTGAGCTGACTAACGATGGTCTGCTCCCCTTTCAGAACTCCCCAGTCCCTGGTTCTGCTCCAGAGCCACTGTTTCTGTCTGTGCCAAGCCCCTTATCCTCAGGGACGTCTGATCAGCTCTGTCAGAAGCTCATCTGTCTCCTATACAGAACGGCTCAGGCAGAAAAAGAAGCAGAAGCAGATCAGAAGGGTCAATGGAGAGCTAAGAGAAGTCTTTTTGTCACCTAGTACCCAGTCTGAGGGCTTTGCATACAGCCTTTGTCCAGAACTGACCTGGCATTTGAGGTCACGAACAACCACAAGAGAACATCACACACACACACACACACACACACACACACACACACAGAGTATGTTGTATTGTCAAAGAACTATTCTGATTGACTGTGGATAGCAAATGTATCTGGCTGGTAACCTAGAGAGAAATCTGAAAGGATTCTTTCTTTACAGCTAAGTTTATTTTAGTACCCACTGATGCAAGGACCAGTTTCTCAAAACACTGAGATTGGGGGCATTGTCATTTTTCAAACATTTAAACCCTTCAGATGCCACCTGGTGAACAACTTGATGGAAAATGTTCTGTGAACTCGATTCCCCAAACAAGGCATATTTTCCAAGATGTCTAGAGGATGAGGGCTGGCTCTGAGAACCCAGGTGTGAGAGAGCACATCTACTTAGGAAACGCGATGATTACAGAGTACCCACTTCTCTGGGAGTACACATCACCTTCCAGTTCATCCTTCTAGACACAGTAGAAAACTTACTTCCTCTATGAAAGTTTTCTGCAGAACTAGTCTTTCCCGTTTTGATGCTCCCACATCACCTTGTTTGTACTATCATGACATCACTTATATTTGACTGTAACTCTCTCTTTGCTCAGTTTACTCCTCTGCTATCTTGTGAGTTTCCTAAGAGCAGAGACTGTGCTCTCTTCACCCCAGCACCTTTATCCCAAGGCCCAGTACTTAGGAGGTAGAAGCTCTCAATAAGTGCTAATTGAATGAGCATGAGTGAATGCTGGAAGGAGCACTTTGATGATGGTGACAAGGATAAAGTGAGAGAAGCCTTATGGTGGAGGATAGAGCCATGGTGAGAGGGCGTCAAGAACCACTTGCACATTCAATCCCTTCTCTCCTTCCTATCCCCTACAACTTCTTCTTTCCACCATGTTTCTGTTCAAACTTGGGAGGGTTTTGAGTTTGTTTTTTTTATCACAGAGGTCATTTTCCTTTCAAAACTGGCAGAGTTTGGCTGGTTGTGCATAAAAAACACGACGCAGCTGAACTCCTCCAGCCATTGTGGAAGGAAGCTTTAGACTTTCTGACAAGGAGGAAGGAGGTGAGTATTGGAATTAGGACAGCAATCAAGTAAAATCTGTGAGGCTCCCAACTTTCAATCATGGAGGAAATGTTGGGCAGAATTTATCTGACCAAATTCTGTTCTTGGGAGCATATAACCTTTTACTATCCTTTTTTTACTAAAGATGTAATTGGAACCCAAGCTTAAGGGGTTAAGTGGTTTGCCCAATAACTACTAAGAACCTAGATCTTCTGACTTCTAAGGCAAGACTCTTCTCAAACTGTCTGAAGCTACTAACAGTAAAGTGAAGAGATCAGCTTGAGATTCCTCTGAGGAGTGAATCAACTTCCCAACTATTTCACATTGACGCAAATGCCTTTCTTCTTTCGGGCTGTAGATTTATCCGAAGTCATCTTAGACGCAGACATAGCAGGTGGTTAGGGTTAAGGGAACGGGGCTGTGAGACCCCTCAGGAGTAAAGTGACTTCCTGCCACCTCACCCCACTTCTGTAGGAAGACATTACATAGAACAATGCTCTGGACTCCCAGTGGGGTTTATCACCCCCGATCTTGTGAGGGCTCTAGAGAAATGCCATCCTTTTCTGAAAGTTCAATATCTTTAGCTTAGCTAAATAGCCACCTATTCTGTGTGTTTCTTTTCTTTACAAACTCCATGGCAAACTCATTAGCAGCTTATTAGCCAGTACTGTTGGAGCTGAGCTGATGCTGGTTCAGGAAAATTAGTTTGTGAAGCTTAAATCAATGCTGGAAGTGATCCTTGTCCAGCTAGCAAGAGCTTGATAAATGCCACAGCAGAATTGGCAAATGCCGGCAATCAGAGGTAATAAAAACCATTAACGAATTTCAGTAATTCAGTCAAAAAAGGTCACACGTCAGTCAGGGATGGGATGAGCAGAAGGAGGATGTAGGAGTTAAAGAGCAATGTCATCAGGAATCCAATAAATTTGCCAGGTTTGGGGAAAGGAAACAGAGTGATGTTGAAGACACTACTGCAGGGCATCTGTGAATGTATTGAAGGAATCCTGTTAAATGCTAAAGAAATATGTAATTTCGGATAACTTTCATGACCTTGGTTTCCTTACTTGTATGATAGAAACAATTGGTAAGTAGGGATTCACAGAGAAAGGTGTGAGAAAGAATGCTTTCCATTTGCAAGGCACTTAATTCTTTCCTTAGCCATTGCCCCTGTTGTTTGATTCTTGCGGTAATTCTGAGATAGGTGAGGTGGTTCTGTCTAGGGTGGCTTGGGGCATGTGCTCCTTAGAGGCAGGACAACGAATGGACTAGCAGGTTACTGTGCAATCTTTTTTCAATCTTTTTAATTTTCTATTTTTTCCTTTTTCTCCCCAAAGCTCCCTGGTACATAGTTGTATATATTCTTTAGTTGTGGGTCCTTCTAGTTGTGGCATGATACTGTGCAATCTTTGAAGGCCACTTCCTTTTTGATGCTATAAATTCACATCCAAGAACCCATAGAATGGGAGGACACTGTATTTGGCTCAATCAGACTCCCTGTAGTTTAATAGAAGCAATAAGGAGAAACCCATAGCTGTAGGCCACCCCACTTTATAAACAGTAATATCTTTCATTTTACCTGAGGAGATCACTCCTTTTTTTACGATGATTGGTAACTCTGGAAAACTTCAAAGGCAGAACCTGAGAGGCTGTGGCATTTTAAAAAATACATTTTTATTTAAATTTACATATGGTAAAATTGACGTGTGTGTGATGTGTTTCAGGTCTGCTTGTCAAATAGCAAAATTTCTGTCACATTTTACAGATCAATAGACTTTTTTAAAAAAAAATTAAAAATTGAGATATATTTGACACATAACATTATATTAGTTTCAGGTGTACAACACAATGATTTGATACTTGTGTATACTGTGAAATGATCGCCACAGCATGTCTGGTTAACATCCATCACCATACATAGTTACAAATTTTTTGTTTTCTGGTGATGAATGGATCAGTAGACTCTTGAAGGCAGCATATCAGACAAAATAACTACTATCAGAAAAAACTTACATGTGTGGTGAGGAACATCACTGAAGCCCAGAGCCAAAGGATCTGCTGGATAATAACACATCATAGATATTCTGTCTGTATGCACACTTTCTTCTAAATAAGAGAAGAGAGAAGCATTTTGCAAGTAATTTTGACATTTATTTACTCTTGTATATATTTACTCTCGTATGGTTATTTACTCCTATAGGTTTTTAAGGATGTTTCCTTCAGCTCAATTTCCACAAATGCTCAATTTCCTTCAGCTCAATTTCTCCCAAGTCTATGTGTTCACGTCTTTGGCTTGTGCCTGCCTTTTGCCTGTACCATTTAGATCCACCTGCCTCCTCCACATTTCCACTTAATGTCTTCTAGGTGTCTCACATTTCATATGGACAAAACCGAGCTTCTAATGTGGAAGCCCTCCCCTCTCTGCCCTCCCGGCCCCCAAACTAAACATTCTCCCTATAGCTTTACCCATTTGGCTAAATGGCAATTTTATTTTCACTTGCTTAGGTCAAAGCTTTTGGCATCCTACTTGACTTTCCTTTTCTCTCATGTCTCACATCTGATTGGTCAGCAAATCCTGTAGACCTGATCTTCAAAGTGTATTCAGAGTCCTTAAAGAAATCTATAAATGCAATTCATCACATGCACAGATTAAAGAACAAAATGATATGATTATCTCAATAGCAACAGGAAAAGCATTTAATATTTAACATAAATTTTGATTTAAAAGAAACTCTTGTTAGGCCAACCCGGTGGCATAGTGGTTAAGTTCGCGTGCTCCACTTCAACAGCCTGGGGTTTGCTGTTTTGGATCCTGGGTGGGGACCTACACACTGCTCATCAAGCCATGCTGTGGCAGCATCCCACACGGAAGAACTAGAAGGACTTACAACTATGATATACAACTATGTACTGGGGCTTTAGGGAGAAAAAAACCCCCAAAAAACCCTTCTTGTTAAATTAATAATAGAAAGAAATTCCTTTAACTGAAGAAAGGGTATAAAAATCTATAAAAATCATCAACTTAAATTGAGAAATATTAGAAGCATTCCCTTTAAGATTAAGAACAAGTCAAGAATGATTATTATCATCGCTTCTATCCAATATTATCTTGGAGGTCCTAGTCAGTGACATAAGACAAAAAACAAAAAAAGGGAGACGACTGTCATACGTCTTTCTTGCCCTTCCTTTTACATGCAAACGTCTTCCTACTTAAGCTGTTTGCTTATGCACTTCTCTTCTCCTGAAGTGTTGTTCCTTATGTAGTATGTGATCAATAAATATTTGTTCAATGAATTAGCAGATGAAGACTGCAAGCTGGATGTGAGCAGGGGTTTTTGTTTGGTTCATTGCTGTATCCCCAGCTCTTAGAAGAGTGTATATAGGAGCAGAACCCGATACATGATTGCAACATCAAAACGTTGGACTCCTCATGGAAAAAAAATTCTTAAAATTTTCAAGATAGTGAGATTAGAGCATTAAACCAAGTGCTGGCCCTTCTGAGCGCAGGACCCTCTGCAGCTGCACAGATGACATGCCCGGGAAGCCAGCCCTACGTAGAAATGACATAGTAGGCACTCAAAACTAGTTTCTGAATAAAGGAATGATCTCACCTTATCATCTCAACATCCCATATGACATTGGGTACAAATGAAGCTCAGAGAGCTAAATAATTTGCCCAATTTTGCAAAGTCTGTGCCCTCCTGTAACTGAACTCAGTGGGTTCGTCTCCTGATGGGTGCAGAGCTGAAAAGCACAACCAAGGCAGAAGTAGGTGAAGAAAAGCTTTATTGCTTGCACAAGCAATGGAGAACACCAGGAATAATTCCCAAAGCAGAGTCTCCCTGAGCTCAGTGCTGGTGGAGACTTTATACAAAAGATCAGGGTTTGGTAACACCTGTGTAACAACTGTGTTCTCTTAACGCTCATGCATGGAATGTATACATATTATTACATATGTCCCATGATCTAAAAATGGCTGTTTGGACCGTCCCAGAGGAGGAGAATTTAAGATGCTAATGAGTTAAGGTAACTTTAGGACATCTTGGTGCTGGGATATTTTGCAGGTTTTTTTTTTTTTCCTGCAAACATGTGTGGTTTCTCTGCAAAACAGCAACATCTGCAAAACAGGGACAATTCCTGCAAAACAGAACACATAGTTTCCTTTTGTCTGAAAAACACTTGACAGATTATGTCAGTTGCTAACCAGACCCTCAGTAACCCTTTTATTGCCTGGTTCCCTGGTCACAGCCCGTTGGCCAAATCCAACTGGAAGAGAGAACAAAGGAGCCTGTTGATGGAGTCTATACAGGTCAACCTCTGGGGCCACAGAGCAGGGGGGAGAGGAATGTGGGTGTTGGGGGACACCCATTTCTCATACCCTTCTCTTGACTTGTTTCTTCATGGGACTGTAAGTGCCCTGAGGGTGATGGAATTTCACTACTGTGAAAGACTATATACAGTAGTCTTCAGTAAATAATTGGTGAACAAATGAACAAATGAATTAATGAAGAAAGAGTTTGATATAGAGAAGATGTAGCCAAAGTCCCACAGGTGAAGCAATAGCAGCTTAATGAGTTCACTGAACAAATGGGGACATTTCACAGAAGTGATGGAAAGAAACAAAATTCAGTCTCTTCCAAGAAGATGAGTCAAGTGTACTGAGCCTGCCCCTCTCTTCTGCTTCAGTTTCCTGTGTTGCTGCCTATAGTGGTGTGAGGGGTGGGAGACTGGAAGAATTGCCTGTCTCACTTGTTTTACCTGTGTCCCAAACATCCTTTCCTCAGTCTCTCTCTCTCCTCCTATTTGCCTGTCTTTCTCCTCCTGCCATTGACATCATTGGGGGGTGGGATGGAGTTACAGGGAGGGGGAGGGAGCTGGATGGGCTTGAATGATTCCAGGTTGATTTTATTAAGGGAGTGAACTGATGATCCAGGACTCCCAGGGTTTATTTTCTGAAATTCTTCATCACTCCCTCCCACCTCTAGCCTCAAGGGTCTCTCAGGCCTTCAACAGACAGCGATGGGGACAAAGGGGGTAATGCTATAGATTGCTAGTGGTAACAGAAAAAAAGATTTTTTCTTACCTTGAACTGATTTGCCTCTCTCCAAATCAGATGATTACCATTTTAATTCACTGATTTTGTTTCTTTTGGCTTGACTTCTGGGAAGCCCCAAGATAAATATAATGCCCAAATTCAAATGTCAGAGGAACTATTGTGTTTATTACATATACTTTTTCCTCTTTGCTCTAAAATTTTGTTTTTCTATTGCAATTCTAGTAGCTTTATGCCATGCTTTTAAAAAATTATACTTTTTAATATTGTATATGGAATATGGTGGAGTATAGATAATCAGCAAAATAAACTTAGCTTTCGGGTCTGAGTCACATGAAAAAACTCACAAAAGATGAGTGTAAGCGGGAATATTAGTTAGGTTGGGCTGCCATAACAAGATCCCACAGACTGGGGCTTAAACAAGAGAAATTTATTCCTCACAGTTCTGGAGGCTGGAAATCCAAGATCAAGGTTGGTCTCTTCCAAGGCCTCTCTCCTTAGCTTGCAGGTTGTACCTTCTTGCTGTGTCCTAACACACCTTTCCTCTGTGAGCACATCTCTGGTGTCTCTTTCTCTTCTTAGAAGGACACTAGTTCTATCAGATTAGGACTCCACCCTTATGACCTCATTTAACATTAATTACCTCTTTAAAGGCCCTGTCTCCAAAAACAGTCACATTGGGGGTTAGGGCCTCAACATATAAATTTTGGGGAGACAGTTCAATCCATTACACTGAATCTGAGTTCTTAGGAAATAATCAAAAGGACCAGGGATCATGATTTTGCTTTCTGCATGGCCAGGAATTAAGAATGGTCATCGAAGGCATCTGCCCCCCGTTTGACTTAGGGTCACTCAGGCTGCCCGACTACCTGTAGGAAGAGAGTGCTCTCTGTCCTGTGTGCTCATCCCATCTCTCTGTCTTCTGAGAGATCCACGTGCTTATTTCTGCTCTGTCTGCTTTTCTTCCCCAGAAGGCAGTCACAGACCTTTGCCGTCAGATGGAATTGCCTCGAGTACGAGGCTTTGCATTGGTTTAGGCTATTCAGCTTAACATCCACGGTACAGATTCTGCAAAGGGGAATGACCCCAGCCTGAGAGTTGGAGGTCTTGGTTTCCAGCCCCAGCCTGGCCACTGCCCAGCTGTGTGGCCCTGAGCTTCTCACGTGGTCTCTCTGGCCTTAGTTTCCTCATCTGCGAACAAGGCTTTAATGGGCTTCCTTCTTTCTCCGATGGTCTCCAAGATTGGAAGCTTGTGATAGCGTGTCGTATTAATTTTATCTGCATCTGAACCTCAGCATAAGTTGAACAACTTCCCCGAAGTAACACAGTAAAATGAAGTTTTTTGAGTTATTTAACTTCTCTGAGCCTATGTTTCCTCATCTGAAAACAGAGGTAAATACTAGTACTTACTTCATAGGGTTATTGTGAGAAGTACGTGTGCTAACATTTGTAAAGCACTTTGAACAGTGGCTGGCACATGGTGAGCTCTTGATTATGTTCTCTCTTAACTTATTATCCCCTTTATTATAACACCCGTGTGTGGACACGGTAGGTATCAGTCCGCTAACTGACTGACTGTCACTGAGGCTGAGAGAGGGTCCAGGAGCTGCGGCCCTAGTTCTTTGTGTATGAGACTGTGCTGTCTGTCATCACTTTTTTTTGACAATTGTTGTTCCTGTTGCAATGACCCAAACTAACTGTGTTGGATCCCGGCCTCCACACTTGCTAATCCTGTAATCCTGGGCTGATTATTCACCTTTTGCAAGTCCTGGTTTCCTTCATTGTGAGGGGCCTTTCTATGTGTGGTGTGAGTGGCTCAAGCTCTAAACTCAGTGTCTTGTTTGTTTTGCTTTTCCAGACGTCTGTCTCCTGGCCCATTCCTGTTCTGTCTGCTCTCAGCTCCCTAAGATTCATACTTCTTTCTCATGCTTTCATGTGCAACACAGCACTCCATGGAAAAATGAACTAAATGGCTGAAGGAGAAAAACTGTATTTCTTCTACACTCAACACTTCAGCTACCTGATGTGTGTCCCCCCAGCCCCATCAACCAACTCTCCAATTCTCTGTGGACACTTACTGGGTGTCCTACAATTTAACTCAATTCTGACAGTATCTACTTGGAGTTAGCATCAGATCCCACACGTTAAGGGCTCAGTCTCACAAGACTTCCCTTGCCCCACAATTCAGATGCCAATCACAAGTCAAAGTTGTCACCTGTGTTTCTGACCAACTGGCTACAAACTGGAGTTCTCATGACCCCCTCCTCAAGTTAGATAATTTGTTAGAGCAGTTCACAGAACTCAGGGAAACAATTTATGTGCTAAATTACCAGTTTATTGTAAAAGGGTATAACCCAGGAACAGCCAGATGGAAGAGATGCAGAGTGCAAGGTATGGGGAAAGGGTGCAGAGCTTCCATGCCGTCTGCAGGTTCACCACCCTCCCAGCACCTCCACATGTTCACCAACGCAGAAGCTCTCAGAACCCCTTCAGTCAGAGATTTTTTATGGAGGTTTCATTACATAGGCATGGTTGATCAAATCATTGGCTCTTGGTCATTAACTCAACTGCCCAACTCTCTGGAGGGTGGGGCATGGGGCTGAAGTTTCCAACCCTCTAATCACTTAGTTGGTTCCCCTGGCAACCAGCCCCCCATCCTTAGGGACTTTCCAAAAGTCACCTCATTAACATAAACTCAGGTGTGGTTGAAAGGGGGTTGTTTGACTAACAAAAGATGCTTCTGTCACAGTTTTAGGAGCTATGTGCCAGGAATGGGGACAAAGACCAAATATATATATTTCTTATTATAAATCACAGTGTCACAATGACCAAAAAGAAAAAAACCCAACTTCAACAGGACCGTCTCAGGAAGAATACTATTCTGATTATTTTGTGCCATTTCACTCCTCCCGCTGGTCCTATTGATTAACAAAAGCATGATTCAGTCCTCAGGGTTGCCTGAAGTCAACATGCAAAGGCTGATCAGAGGGACAGATGATAAAAGTTATTATTATCTTAAACATCGAAGATGAATTAGACATAACACACATATATAAGTTTGCATTTAATTTGCAAACACCTCTACTCAAGTATCTGGTGAGGCAGGAAGCCTTGAGTATGAGTAACTGAAGCTTGGTACCTGTAGCTAGATTCTAAGCCAATGGAAAGGTTCGATGGGTGTAAGTTACATGGATCAAAGCCTTGTTCAGAGAGAATTATAGGATTAGAATCTAATATATGGTGCCTGTTATTTAATGTATATTTGTGGACTGAATTTGTTATTATTAGCCATTACAGTTTTGGTTCTGTATTGTAGGCACAAAATTATAGTAGATTTACAGAAGTCCGTTTAATGGCAAGGAGAATCCTAATGGTCTAAATTGAGGAAAGCCTCTAAACTAAATCCTGTAAACTAATAAGAAGGTAGAAGGAGCAGGAGAAGGTTGGGACCAGTGCCTCTGAACTCATCACCAGGAATGACAGCTCAGGGGTGCAGTGCTGGCGTGTCCTGTGACATCAGCATATTTTAGGAATGTTTAAGGGAACAATTAAAGGTGACAGAAGTAACTAAAAGGAAAGGCACAGAGGTGGGAGGGTTGAATCACAATCCAGTATGATTACGTAGCACTCAAAAATATGAACACAGAACTGTCTGGACCAGTTTGGCTAAAATTTTCCATCTTTATTGTGTCACCTCTTCTGTATAACTCATTATTTTAAATTTAAAAAATAGCTATTATTACATCACCTTTAAATGGTATAACATTTTAAAAGATTAAAAATTTGTCTCAAACTCACATATGGCTGTTTTCAATTATTTAAGTATCCTTTTAATATACTCCCATGTGACTAATTTTGCTATGATTTTAGAGCACATATAATTTAGTTAGTTGCTGTTTAATATTACATGATAACACATTTCTGTGCATTTATAGTCTTCATCTATCTTTTTATAATGGCTGTAGAATATTTCCTGAAGTTGCTATACTTTATCACTTGTCAGTTGGTGGGCATTTTGTATTTAAAGTTTTTCTCTCTTGTGACTGCCTTGGCACACAGTATCTTTTTGTATATCGCTTTTTTTTTCTGCTTTTGAACTATTGGTTTGGGAATCAGTTCCCAAGATTGGGTTTAGTGGTTCAAAGGTGTAACATTTTGAGGGCTTGCAGTCCATCTACCCTTCTCATTGGCTGCCCCATATCCTACAAACTCCCCATGGAAATTTGACCCTCATGACTGAATTTCTCTCCTCACTGCTGTTTTTCTCCTCACATGCACCCTGTACGTTAGTGGGACAACCTCACTAATCCCAGCACAGCCAAGTTCACTGTCCTGAAGCTCATTCCTGCTTCCATGCCTTTGATCTTGCTGTTCCTACCTTACTTCCCAAACAGTGCCCTCCCTCCTTGTCGCTGCTCAGAGAACAGCATTCCTCCTTCACACACAGTCTCTCTCCTCTTCACGCTCTTATTGTATGTCTTGCTTTCATCATGCAAATCAGCACATCATTGTTTTCTAATAATTGCATGTGAGCTCATTTTATTCTCTTCAATTTTAAGATTTTTAAGCTACTCAGATTTTAAGCTCCTCAATTTTCAGTTATTTTGAGGTCAAAGGCTGTGGGTTATTTATCTCTATGGCCTGATTGTTTCTGTCAGAAGTGCTTGGTCCATCTTTGAAACTCAATAAATACTTGATCATCAGTAAGCGGTTTTTACTTGTAAGCCATTTCTTCCAACAGTCATTGAACTATTCTTTTAAAACCTTGTATTAATCTTCTTTTTATTCTCGCTGATGGTAGGGAAGGACTGAGACTTTGAGAGTGTGGCTTACTTGTTCCAAAGGAGATGAAATACACGGAAACTGGCAAGAAAAGCAGAAAAAATGTCAAAAAAACAAACAGAAGGAAACTTAATTTAAACATTAACCATAAATGTGAATATTAGCAGTTGCCAATTGCACAAATAGTGTTATGTAACACCCAAAACTCAGTTGGCTTAAAATCACCACTGTGTATTTAGCTCTGTGGGCCAGCGATTTAGGGTGATGGTTCTTTTTGTCCCAACTGGGCTCAGTTACAAGTCCAGAGTCAGCTGACTGCTGGTCGAGGCACTTATCTCACCTCCTCCTATCTCTCAGAGCTCTCCAGTATATTCTTATGTGAGATCCTATTTGAGCTGTGAAGTTTGGCCAAAATGTGGATGGAAGTGGGCTAGAAGGAGGTGGAGACAGCACCTGAGATATAAAGACTGCTGAGGGCTCCATGGCCATCAGAGTGGGCACTAGTTCAGAATCTCATGGGTCAGCTACTGTTGGAGCAGAAGGAGTTGAGAGGCAGGAAAAGCTGGGGGTCAGTAGTCAAACTGGAAAGTGTCAACAGCAGGGAGATGACTGAGACAGGTGGCTAAAGCCTCCGCCAAAGGAGCTAGGAGATGTGCTGGGACTGAGGGGGATGGAAGGGAGGGGCACCTGCTGCACACAGGGAGAGGGCCTCCTACCTGAAAATCCATCGTCTCAGTGTTGCTATGCCTCTGGGGAAGGCAGACATCAATTTCCAGATGAGGCTGTGGTTTCTAATGAAGGCAGGAAGGAAGGCGGTCTTTGACATTCATCTTGTTCTCCATTCTGGGACGACTGGGTAGACTTCCATTTAAAGTTTTCTCCACCTCGCTGGTTTCTGGTCTGCCCCCACCCTCTCATCAGAATGTGGACAGGAGATGAGGACTTCAATTGTATTAAGCCAAGCACGATGACTGATCTGTGTTCTCTGCATTTGGAAATCAAATCAGAGTCAAATCTGATCATCGAGGAACAGAGAACCTCATTTAAGTCATGAGCTTTGCTGGCCATTTCCATCACTTTCAATAGGGGAAGGAAGTGGTGCTGGTTCAGTGAGCCTGAAGAGGGGACAAGGCTTTGTAGGAAGGATTTATAATGGAGCTTAAAATAAAGCCAGGATGGAGTCCTGGGACAGCTTCTTCCCGCCCTACTAATGTGTTTGGTCCCTGTGAGGAACCTATGCCTCTGTTCTGTGTCCCCATTTTAGGAGACTTGAGAGAGAGGGCAGTGCACACTTCTGGTGTAACTTTAGGAGCGTAGTTCAAAATTATACGCCTCATTGGATGATCATGGTGTCTGGAGTCAAATCTTCAGAGATTTTCTGCTCTGAGGCTTGAGGAAACCCAGACAGATCCAAATGCCATGGAAAGAGTAATTTCTCCAACCACCACCGGCAGGGGGCCTTGAATAGCCAAGCCGGGAGGTAATGGGACACAGCGGATTTGGGAGGAGGAAGAGTCAACCCAAAATGAACAGGATCAGTTTCACAACCTGGTCCAGGGATGGCTCCTATTCCAAACACTGCTGGGATTACTTTCTTCTAAAGCTGGTGTTTTGGGTAATAAGAAGAGTAAGCTTGGCTGGTGGAGACTGTGTTCTGTGGAAGCTCACACTCTAGGACTTTGATGGTTTGTGGGAAGAATTCCCTTTCTCTTTGCTAATTGTGGAACTCCCTAGTTGTGATTTTCTTTCAACTCTATTTAAAAATATAAGCTCCATGTAGTAAGAATTATGCATATCTTATTGACGCTGTAACCCTGGCACAGAGTAGACACTCAATAAGGATGTGAGCAAGGGAGGTAAACTGTTGTGTTTCCAACCTGTAACACCTGTGAGGGAAACTAGTTCCAAAGATCGGCTGCCCACCGTGTAAAGTAATACTTCCTTTGCTTTGTTCTTAAAAAAGAAATCAGTATTTCAGGTTGAAAAGAATAGGTGATCAGATTGTATCTGGTTTTCAGTTTCTCCCTTTCATGTTATTTATTATTTTTTTAAATAAAAGCAATGAAACTATTTTATCAAATGCAAGTTTGCTTAGAACTTTAATGCATAAAACCTATAGAAGCCCAGCTGCCTGGTTCATAGTGGGGCAGACCTCCCCTTCATTTACTCCATAGGCAGCTCAGAAGGTATCAGAATCCCAGTACTCTTGGGAATGTGAAAACCCCTGGACCTTCCAACTCCAGCACTCTCTGCTATGAATAGCTATTTCCCAATGCTCCATAAGTGTCTAGAGAAGCATGTCCTCTTTCACCCATTTTAGAATTTTACACTCATTTCTGTTAGGAAATGCTCCTTTTTTTTCTTTTTTTTTGGTGAGGAAGATTAGCCCAGAGCTAACATTGGTGCCAATCTTCCTCTACTTTGTATGTGGGATGCCTCCACAGCATGGCCGAGGAGTGGAGTAGGTTCACCCCCAGGATCTGAAATTGCAAACCTGGGCCATGAAACTGAGTGCACAGAGCTTTAACCCTTTGGCCATGGGCGGCTCCCAGGAAATGCTTCTTTTCATTATTCTTTTTTTTTTTTAAAGATTTTTTTTCCCTTTTTCTCCCCAAAGCCCCAGGTACATAGTTGTATGTTCTTCGTTGTGGGTCCTTCTAGTTGTGGCATGTGGGACGCTGCCTCAGTGTGGTGCCATGTCCGCGCCCAGGATTCGAACCAACGAAACACTGGGCTGGCTGCAGCAGAGTGCGTGAACTTAACCACTCAGCCACGGGGCCAGCCCCCAGGAAATGCTTCTTTTTATCCCAGCCCCTCCCCCCTCTTTTTAATGCTTCATCTCAATTTAGGAAAGAGAGTTACACGAAAGTGACTTGAAAGTCAGTTAACTTCTTTTTAAAATATGGCCACAATTTTTTCTGTTTAGAGTCAAACTCCAAATCAAAAACAATGAAGAGATATATAATTCTTAATTGTTTTATCTGATCTTTTATTTGATTTGACATGACTAGGTTTCTGGAATGGGTAAAAATTGAAATAAAAAGAATCGCTTTTTTTCTGTCCTGGAAACTTTAAAAAAATACACATATTTTAGAGTAGTTTTAGGTTCACAGCAAAATTGGGCAGAAAGTACAGAGATTTTTCATACATGCCCCCACACATGCACAGTCTCCCCCGTTATCAACATCACTCACCAGATGGTACATTTGTTACAGTTGATGAACCTGCATTGACACGTTATTATCACCCAGAGTCCATAATTTACATTAGGGTTCACTCTTGGTGGTGTACATTCTATGGGTTTGGGCAAATGCATAATGACATGTATCCACCCTTACAGGATCATACAGAGTACTCTGCCTATTCATCCCTCCCTTCATTTTCCCTGGCACCCATTGATCTTTTTACTGTCTTTACTTTGCCTTTTCCAGAAGGTCATAGAGTTGGAATCACACAGTATGTAGCCTTTTCAGATTGGCTTCTTTCACTTAGCAATATGCATTTAAAGTTCCTCCATGTCTTTACACGGCTTGATAGCTCATTTCTTTTTAGCAATGAATAATATTCCATTGTCTGGATGGACCATGGTTTATTTATCCATTCACCTACTGAAGAACATCATGGTTGCTTCCAAGTTTTGGCAGTTATGAATAAAACTGCTACAAACATTGTGTTTAAGTTTTTGTGTGGACATAAATTTTCAATTTATTTGGGTAAATACCAAGGAGCATGATTGCTGGATCTGATGTAAGAGTACATTTAGCTCTGTGAGAAACCACCAAACTGTCTTCCAGAGTTGCTGTACCATTTTGCATTCCCACCAGCAATGGATGAGAATTCCTATTGCTCCACATCCTTGTCAGCATTTGGTGTTGCCAGTGTTCTGGATTTTGGCCATTCTAATAGACATATAGTGGTATCTCATTATTTTAATTTGCAATTTCCTAATAACATATGATGTTGAGTATCTTTTCATGTGCTTATTTGCCATCTCTATATCTCCTTTGGTGAGATGTCTGTTCAGTTCTTTTGCTTATTTTTTAATTGGTTTGTTCTTGTTCTAATTGTTGAGTTTTAAAGATTCTGTGCATATTTTGGATAACAGTCCTTTATCAGATATGTGTTTTGCAAATATTTTCTATGTCCAGTCTATGGCTTGTCTTCTCATTCTCTTAATGTTATCTCTCACAGAGCAGAAGTTTTAAATTTTAATGAAGTGCAGCTTAACAATTCTTTCTTTCATGGATTGTGCCTTGGTTATACCTAAAAAGTCATTTCCAAGCCCAATGTCACCTAGATTTTCTTCTATGTTATATTCTAGGAGTTTTATAGTTTTGAGTTTTACATTTAGGTCTATAATCTACTGTGAGTTGATTTTTGTGAAAGGTCTAAGGTCTGCGTCTAGATTCATTTTTTTGAGGTCCATGTCCAGTTATTCCAGCATCATTTGTTGAAAAGATTATCTTTTCTCCACTGTATTACCTTTGCTCCTTTGTCAAAAATTGGTTGACTATATTGGTATGGGTCTATTTCTTGGCTATTAATTCATAAATTCTGTTCCATTGATCTATTTGTCTATTCTTTTGCCAATATCACACTGTCTTGATTACTGTAGTTTTATAGTAAGTCTGGAAGTTGGATAGTGTCAATCTTTCAACTTTGTTCTTATCCTTCAATTTGTGTCAGTTATTCTAGGTGTTTTTTCTCTCCATATAAACTTTAGAATCAGTTTGTCAATATCCACAAAATAAGTTACTGGGATTTTGATTGGGATTGCATTGACTCTATAGATCAAGTAGGGAAGAACTGACGTCTTGACAATATTGAGTCTTCCTATCGGTGAACATGGACTACCTCTCCGTATAGTTAGTTATTCTTTGATTTCTTTCATTCAGAGACGTTTTTGTTTCTCCTGAGGGAAAAATTGTAAACTGGGAAAGTCCATATCTCTAAGTGGATAGAGTGGCTCACCCGGACTTTGATCTGCTTGTGCTTTTCCTTCATCTTGTGCTTCTGCAGGTTATAGTAGTCTCTAAAGCAAGGAATAAGCAGGCATTAAGGACTAACCAATTTCCCATGGTGTGGGAGGGTTGGAGGAGGCAGTGGTGGAAGCTGTTAGGAAGTCACCGTTTGTTGTTGACTCGGAACCTTGCTTCCTCACCCAGTAAGCAAGGATTTTGGAAGCAAACAGACCTGAGCTCAAATTTCGGTTCTCTCAAGGACGAGCTTTCCTCTGGCAAGTTACCTCTTTTAGGCTTCTGTTTCTTTATCTGAAGAAAGGAGAAAATAGTATCTATTTTGCAGGGTTTCTGTAAAGATTAAATGAGGTTGTATATAAATAAAACGCCTCACACATGGAGGGGACCCAATAAATGGTAGCTGTTGTTGGTCCTCCTTCCCTACCCTCCTCTGAATAGCCAAGAGGCATGGAACTTTCCCAGTTCTTCTCAGGTGCTCAATCTCTGACCTTGGTGGAGAAAAAGAGGGTGTAACCATTCCAGAGCCATCCATCCATAGGGTATGGGGCAACCTTGCAAGGCTTCCACACTTTGAGATGAGGAATTTAACCCATTCAGAGCTTCACTAGAGACCTTTAGTATCTCCTCCCCCCCCTTACCCCTTGCAGGGAGCTGATGAGTCCTTGCAACACTTTTACCTCTCTCTCTCTGCCATCCCAACATCTAGGTTTTATGAAATAATTTCATATTATTGGAATTTCCTTTATAATAGGTCTCTTCTGATACAGAGGCTCTTCTTTATGTAATCTCAGAGAATCTATTCTTACCATTAATATTTAATTAATAGTATATTTAATATATCATATATTAATATATATTTATGTGTTACATATCTATTTATATATTAATATAAAATATTAATATATCAATAATTAATAGCTCCCACTATTTTCTCTCCTCCTCATTCTCCCCCATCTTGAAGTCTTTCTCTTTGGTTCAAGTATCATTTAGTTTTTTTCACACATATTTTTCTTAGATGGGATCCAGAAGTGGTGTACTCTCTAAGCTTGAGTCTATCATTAAATATCTTTCTTTTATTCTGATAGGCAAATGGTGTCTTGGCTGCTTAGAAGGGACTTGGGTGGCAGCCTTTCTCAAATGTCTGTAGATGCTCTCTTACTGTCTTCTCCCTCAGTGTGCCTACTAATTGCTGGGGATCTTGTTAAAATGCAGGTTCTAATCCAGTAGGACTGGAGTACAGCCTGAGATTTTGCATTTCTAAGAAGCTCCCAGTTGATACATCTGCTGCCAGTTGGTGGACTACAATTTCTGTAGCAATGTTCCAGCTTATTGTGTATCAGATGAGAAGTTCAAGGCAAGTTGGATTCCCCCCTTATGGGTAACTTGTTCTTTTTCCAGAAAGTTTGCAAATTTGTCTCTTGATCATTATAACTTGAGAACTTCATTATGATATGCTCACATATGTGTCTTTTCTTATCCATCTAAACTAGAATTCAGTGAGCCCTTTGAATTGCAGAGTCAGGTGTTTTTTCAGTTCATGGACATTTTTCTTCTATTATTGCAGTCTATCCTCATTAGTCACTGATTTCATATTTGTGAATTTTCCTACTTCCTACAATTTATTTCTAACCCCAGATCAACATTTTTGGAGGTTTTTTGTGGTCATTCGCAGACATGTGCATAGTGGCAAAAGAATTTGAGCGACCTGGTATGTGTGTTCCAGCTGAGGTTGAACAAGTTGACACTGCATTCTTGTTTCAGTTCTCATACTGTAAACAAGTGTCGTTTTCAGAGTCTATTTAGCGCTGCATTTTTAGCTTCTTTGTGCTTTTTGTTGGTGATTACACTGTTTAAAATGGCCCTCAAGCATAAGGCTTAAGTGCTTTCTAGTGTTCCTAAATGCAAGAAGAATGAGATGTGTCTTATGGAGAAAATACATGTGTTAAAGTTTCATTCAGGCATGATTTATAGTGCTGTTGGTCATGAGTTCAACGTTAATGAATCAACAATAGATATTAGATGAGGTCTCCTTAAACAGAAACACACATAAAACAGAGTTATATATTGATCAGTTGATGAGAATGTTGTGACCCGAGGCTGGCAGAAACCTAACCCTGTATTTCCCCTGGAAGCAGTGGCTCAGTATTCACTATTTCAGTGTTTGCAGCAACTTTATAGGACATAAATACCACAAATAATGAGAATCAATGTATTTGAAAATTTTTGCCTTTTCTCTGTTTCTGGGATATAATATCATTTGATCATGATGTGTTATCCTCTACATATTTTTGGGTTTAATAAGCTAATATTTTGTTGAGGGTTTTGTGTCTATGTTCATGAGGGATATTGTTCTGTAGTTTCCTTTTTTTCTCGTGAGATCTTTGTCTGGCTTTGGTTTCAGGATAATGGATTCATAAAATGAGTGGAGATGAGTTCTGTCCTCCTACTTTTTAGGGAAGAGTTTGTATAGAAATAATATTATTTCGTCTTTAAATATTTGGTAGAATTCACCAGTGAAGCCATCTGGGTCTGAAGTTTTCTTTGTGGGAAGACTTTTAACTGACTTCAATTTCATTAGTAAACATAAGGCTAGTCATTATGCATTTCTTCTTGAGTGAGCTCTTTATGGGTGATACAAGTTTTCCAAAGCTATAATTTTCTCTTGAAAGTTCGAATTTTATCATTGGCAACAAATATTGTTAGTTGTCTTTCTTGCAATGAGAAATATCTGCCATTTACCTATGTTTGAATAACCAACCATAGTTTGTCTGTTGGTTGTTCTTTCAAAATAAGGCTTTTTGGAAAAAGTGACTTGTTCAGCCAGCAATTCCAACAACTGCACAAGTGTTTTTCCTCAAAACAACCATTGTGCTTTGGTTCACCACAGAGTATACTTCCCATTTTGTTACCCAGACTATTAAAAAAATGCACGCTCTCGAGTTGAGACTTAATCGTCATCTATAATCTTATCAAGGACATTCTCAAATGAAACTGGCAGTCCTGTGCTGTCTATTATCCAATGCCTGAAATATGTTTCATGTGTTTAGTCTGGTTTTCTAGTTGGTTAAAGCAGGAAGGGAAGTGAGGTTCCTGTTAATCCCTCACAATCTGTTTCTTTTTCTTCTGGAAATCCTAGTCAACAGATTTTGGTCTCCTGGAGCTATTCTTTAAGAATCTTTTCTTTTCCCTCTGATTTTCATCTCATTTTTCTTCTCTGTATTTTGCCACATTTCTTACAGTTGGTCCCAACAGTGAATGATCATCCTCTTCTTTAATTCATATACTAAATTTTAAAGTTCAAAATATGATTTGAGGTAAGCTCCTAGAAGTCTTTTTGTGCTTTTCTTCGATCTCCTTAAATGCTCTTAGCACCTCTTGTTCCAGGGGTTCATCTTTCTCTTCCAGCGGTACATTTCACTGGGCATGTGGTCTGAACATTTCACCACTTCTTCCCCTCTGGCTGCTGATTTTTGTTCTCTGGGCTTGCAGGGGTTCCCATCTCATTGCTAGAAGTCACATAAAGGTAGGAAGCTGATACCATTTCACATTAGATCAGTATCTTTTATTAATTGAGGTATAATTGGCCAGTAAAATTGGGTATATTTAAGGTGTACAATGTGATGACTTCATATACGTATACATTGTGAAATAATCACCACAATCAAGCTAATGAACATATCCGTCACCTTGTATAGTTAGCTTTCCCCTGACTTCTTTGTGGTGAGAACGCAAGATTTGCCCTCTTAGCAAATTTTAAGTATACAATACAGTTTTTACCTTCAGTCACCATGATGTAAATTACATTGCCAGGGCATTTAACTTGTTCATCTGATATAATGGAATTTTGTACTCCTTGACCAACGTCTCTCTATCCCTCGCTCCTCCTGACCCCCAGCCCCTGGCAACCACTGTTCCACTCTCTGCTTCTAAGAGTTCAACTCTTAGATTCCACACATCAGTGAGATCATGCGGTATTTGGCTTTCTGTGTCTGGCTTTCACAGACATGCTATTGCTATTTCATATATTGCTATTTCACTCAGCATAATGTCTTCCAGGCTCATCCATCTGGTCTCAAATGGCAGAATCTCCCTTTTTTTTTTTTTAAGGCTGAAGATCAACAATATCTTTTTCCTGGGTATTGCCCTACATGTCTTAAAACTTTGGGAAAATAAACCCTACTTTATTTTGGGAAAATATTTATTTTGGGAAAATAAAGTAGGATTGAGATCAGAGGCAAGTACTCCATTTTTGTGTGTGTGGAGAAGATGAGGCTCTGTGTAACGAAGGCCCTGTCTCACATTCATCCAGGGATCAGAAGTGGAAATCGGAGGGGACATCTGTATCATCGCAGTGGTTGTCAACCATCTGCAGAACTCTTACTCAGCACCAGCACTGAGATAAATGTTTACACATATTATTGTAACTGAAGTTTCTTATGAAGCTAAGTTGTCCGGTTGTTAACACGTAAGAAGCTCAGTCTTTCTCTGAGCTCACATAGGTAGAAAGAAGAGAAACGGGGATTTGGATACAGGCCTGTCTGGCTTTGAAATCCTTACTTGCTCTGGACCACTCTGCTCCACCATCCTGGCACTTGCCTCCATTGGCCTTGCACGAGCAGGGGAACTGCTTCGTTTCTCCACTGCCCTTCAGCACTTTGCTCCGAGGGTGGCTCCACATTTAGAAAAACCTTTCATATTCTCTCAGTGTATGAGGTCAAGGGCACCACCTCCTCATCTCCCATACGTCCTTCCCAGCATAATAGCTCAGCTATTATTATTTTAAAAATTACTTTCCTATTTAATGCTTAATTAAAGACACTGGTGGGTTGGGTGGTGTTATGAGGTGATAGATTCCACACTTGCTTTTGCTTCAATCTTCCCCGCCCCTTGTCCTTTAGATTAGCAGATTCACGGGTTGTCTCCTTATTACCATGAAACCTGGGGGCAGAACAATCCTATTTCTGGTTGCCATTAGCATTTGTATTTTGAAGACCTTTTGAGTGATGGGCATGGCATACTCAAAAGTTCTCTCAAGGACCCAATAATCTCTGCCAAAGGAGTTTCCAAGCACAGCCTAAAAAAGAGAGAAGAAGTGTGGATTCCCTAAACCAATGCTTACTCCTAAACTAATGCTTATCAATTTTTAACAAAACTTTGGAGTGCAGTCTGTGGGAGAAGGTCTGAGGAAAGAAGGTGGATACACCGGGCACCCAGATGGGGGCTACTGCAGGGGCTCTGTGACAGGAGAGGGAATTTAGTTTCTTCCTGATGAGGTGGGATCAGTTAAACCAGGATGCACTCTCCAGGGCCCAGGTCAGCAGCTCTTAATCAGGAGTCATCCTTCTGACCATCCGGGAAACTCCTAGGCTCCACCCCTTCAGATTCCATTTCAGAAGATTTCCATGGGTGCTGGTGTGCATATTTTGACAAAGGTCCCCTGGTGATTCTGGGGCACACCCCTTGGGTAAGATGGTACAGCAGCCACAACTACCCAGAGGAGGCAGGCCTTGGGATCTATGGTCATTTACTACTGAAGTCAGAGATCGACAGTTTATTAAATGAGATTATTCTTGTAAAGTGCATAGCATTGTGCCTAGGACTGACTGACTGACAGTTATTGCTGTTAGTGATCAGGAGTGGAGAGGGTACTCCTAGGACACAAAAAGGAAGTGGGGTCAGGAACACTGAGGACCAGATCATCAAACCAAGGACAGCAAGAGTCAGAGTCAGGCGTGACAGAGGAGACCCCAGTATTCAGGTTTTAAGGTTGAAACAATCTGGAAAGGTAGAGACAGCTTCACAAGGGATGCAAGTGACCAAGGACTTTTGAACACCTGACGCTCCTGAATGCCTGACCTTCCCACCATCTCTCCCTGCTTTGCTAGTTAACTTCTGCTTGTTCAGCCTTACTAGTTCCCCACCTGGTTCTGACATTATTTCCCCAGAAACTTTAGGATCCAGACATTACAGGAAATCAATTCACTCTTTGTGCCCTAGTCCCATGGCAGATTTTCAATTTCCTGGTAATCAACACTTAAATGACTTTCCTTTCCATCTGGGCCCCCAGTGCACCATTTCTGGCAACTCCACACAGAGAAATGAGATGAAGGATGAGTCAGTTCAAGGAAGGGAGGTCATGAGGAGCTTGACAGTGGGCATGTGGGGACCTTGCCGTGATTAATCATATACGTCTCTCTTGCCTGGCAGAGTCAAATTTTTCATTTAACACTAATTGACCCTGCCATTCTGGACTTTATTTGCTTCACTTGCCAACCTGAAATAGATTCAGCACTGAAGTTTGGAAAATGAGATAGCCTGACAGCGAAGCTGTCTTCCCTGTCTGGGACAGACAGAAGAGTAAGTGGCATTAAACACTACGGAGGAGGGATGAGATGAGGACCCTTGGGCTGGTCTCCCTCTCTCCTCTGCTGTGTCCTCTTGGCCCCACCTACTGGCTGAGCAGTGAAGGATGCAAACACCCTTCCCTGCCCGGGATCCCAGGATGATGCTGGTCTCCAATTTTTGGTTAGAGTGAAGCTCTTTACTACAAGATTGACAAGTGATTTATTCAATTGCTTAAACATGAAAGTGAAAATTTGGGAACTTAGCATCAGTAGATTTTACTAATTTCCCCTTCAGTGTGATTGTATCCAGTTGCACTTTCACTAGTTGGTTGTGAATGTTCACTTTCCACATGTGGGGATGGGACATTCTTGCTTTCTCTTTGAATTGCTTGCCTATGTCCTTTGTCCGTTGTCTCCATTTTTATAGTCTTTTGACATGATTTAGGGCTTCCTTATCTTTTATGGCTCTAAGTCTTTTGCTACTTATTTGCAAAATTTCTCCTGGTTTGTCCTCTGACTTTAACTTTCTTTGCTGTCTCTAGTGTCTTTTTCTACAAAATGAGGGAATGGAGTAGACAAATTCTGACATTACTTCTAGCTTCTGCTTTTCTTCTTTCACATGACAGCTCATTCTTCCATATGGCTTAGCTCTACTCTCCAACATACATGTCGTAGCAAAACTATCCCCCGTCTCTCTCTCCACCCTCCCCTCCCCACTTCACCCCCTTCCCTGTACCCCACACCCTGACATTCAGATGTGTGATGGTCAGATGCTGCAGACTCGTATGTTCAGAATATTTCCAGACTGCTCCTCAACAGAACAAGGAAAGGGAGCATTTGGTGGCTTCCCCTGGGCAGTTTACCTATTTAAACAGGTGAATCTCCTGCTCGCCTTTCACTGAGTGCTGCTGGAAGACACAAAGGGCCTCTCAACCATGCTCCCATGGTAGGATTAGCTGACAACTTGCTGCCCAGGGAACTACCCCCTGTGGGCCATCTTCACCCCTGCAGGTGGCTAGATTGTGTTTGCCTTGTCCAGCTGCTGTGTTTCCTTTTCTAACTGAAATGGACACAGTCAGAGGGTTAATGAGGCAATAGATGCTCTTCTGGGTAATTAAACTCTCAGTGAAGGTGAAGCATTAGATCAGGCTGAGTCCTCATTTGCCCAGAGGGAAATGCTAGTAGGCAACCCTACTCACCTGAGTTTTCTGAGGCTGTAGGGGTAAGCCTGGGACCGATGTATGCTCTTTATGATGTGGAAAGGGAGAGTGCTTGGCCACTGGGGCTTAATGCTTTTGTCTATGGTTCTAGAAATTCTGAGATGGCAGGAAGGTTCACAGCTGTGCCCCTCGTTGGGAATTGCCCCCAGAAGCAAGCACTGCCTCACCCAAGGTTGCCCGCCCTGCCAGGGGTGACTCACTGCCAATGATTGCTGATGCAGGTATGCAAAGGCCCAGCACCATTGCCTCAATTTGGCTCAACTCACAAAGACCACCCACAATCTAGAGCTCTCCTTAGGGTTAGCAGAAGCCTCAGGTGCAACTGCTTTGTGGTTCAGTGCCTCCCTCAGCCCCATCTTGCTTTCCTCATTTCCTTACAGCTGTATCTGCTAAGAACATTTACCCAAAACCTTCTACATGTAGCTGTCTGTCTCTGAGTCTTTCTAGGGACCCTAAATTCAGACTCACAGAACACACACACATACTGTATCCTCTCTCTGGGTAGACAGTGCCCTTTTTGAAGGCAGGTGCTTCTGTGTCTCCAGCTTCATCATGTGATATCTGATACACACTTCTCATGCAGGGTTCGTTGAATGAATGAATCAATCAATGAATGAAGACTAAGGATGGTTGATAATGAGATGGGAGGAGTTTGGAATTGTGTTTTGTTCTTCAGTTGAGTCTTACATTCTAACCCTTCTCAGGCATATCAAAGTGAAGCAGAAAAAGTGATAAAAAGTGCATTTTAGGACAATCATTGAGAGAGAATGGAAAATGACTTTGGGGAGCATAATGGTAAGATGATACAACTCTTACAATGTTGCCCAGAATAGTTGTTAGCTTTTCAGAAAATGACTTCGGATTTGACAGGTGGCCAGTGGGACCCAATCACCAGGCAACCTGTGACCTGAAGTGGTGTTGATACTCCCTTAGCTCCTTGCTGATTCTTTCTCAGGGACCCATCCTAGGTCTCTCCCTCCACCCCCTCAAGCCCTGAGCTCTGCTTCGCTACTTGGCTCAGATCAGATTGCTCCCCCTAGGTGGGTCTGCTGTTTGTGGGCATCCGCCCAGGGGCTTTGTGCATGGTCTGTCTTCCCTCAACCTTGAAGCCTCATGTCCTTCACGTGTCCCTAAAGGGCTGCTCGTGTCCTTCAAGAGCCCAGTCTGTGGCAAGCTCATGACAACCCCAAGTTCAGAAAACTGTCAGTTCTTCTGGAGAAGTCTCTGAGGGCTGCCACTACCCTATAGTGAATAATAATTACTCCTGGGTTTTCTCACCTTTTCTTTCTCCTTTCCATAGTCACAATGATTTTTTTGTTGCTAAACTTTTATTCTTCTTTAGACAACTCCACACTCTTTTCAGGTACAGTCATTGTAACTCTCGGACTTGCAAGTCTCAGAGAAGCGATGATAATAAAGTTAGCATTTACTGAGTGCTGTTGATAGGATGACCTGAGTGCTTTCCATGTCTTAAGTTATTCACACATCCCCACACTCCTATAAGGTGTTGCCCAGGAGGGTAAGTAGCTTGTCCAATTTATTGCAGAGGAGGAAAGTTTCAGGTAGCTGCCCAAGGCCACAGTGAGTCGGGGACCGGGCTGGGATTTGAACCAGGCAGTCTGGCTCCGAGCCCACCCCCTGGTGGACCACTAGATGGATTGCCCTTCTGGATAGTGTGACATTTTGCAAAGAGCACTGGTCACCTGGGTTATAATCTTGGCTCTGCCACTGACTTTCTGGGTAAGCTCAGGAGAATCACTCAACTCCTCTGGGCATTGGTGAAACAAGAGTGCTGTCTGGATCCTCTCTAAGATTCATGCTAGCTGGAGGATTCTAGAAACCCCTTTGTTCTTCCTCGACCAGTTACATCTTCTCTCCTACCCCATCTTCCCACTCTTGACATAGAACACAGGTAGTGTTTGGGCAGAAAGAGGTAATTTTCTGGTGCAAAGGAAAACTTTAATGCCGACTCCCTTTCAGGGAGGAGGTGGGCAGCTGGTTTGCAGCTGGTGCCAACTCTTGAAATATGCTTATTGGAGATATGGTTATCCCCAGTCAGCAAAGATACTCTGTGATTCCAGCAGTCATCAGAAGGTAGGTTCATAAATATCATTCTCTCATGAGCTATTGTGGGCAATAGGCACTTGATATCATTTAACACCATCTCTAAGGTCAATATAGTCAGTTTTTGCTATTTTAGTCCCCTCCTTGTGTCTGATAATATCAGCTAATTAGCATTCTCCACCCTACGTCTTTGTACTGTGCTTAAAATTTCATTTAAGGGACAATAAAACTAAGAGGGCCACAGAGACTCAGCTTGTTGGCTGTGAATATGGTTTAGCCACCAGGGTGGCCACATAACGCTACAGTGTGACAGAAGGATGCCTGTCTCAGGCTGGCCTATGACCCAAACAGGAAAGAGTGACAGCTTTGGCCTAAGACCTGTTTTCCCTTGTAAAAGGTAAATACTTTATGAGAAGAGTAACATACTAAGATGGATTTATGGATTGTTCCTCTAAGTATGGGATTATGTAATTCTTTATAAACAAACTGCTATTTACGAGAAGGTCATCTTAGAGGGAGCAAGAGAAGTGATCATTTTCTCTTTCTGATAAAAAGTGCTTGAAAAAAATCTGATCCAATATCTCTACCCTCTTTCCTTCCGTCCCCTCTTGAATTCACTCCCACGGGGCCTTCCCATCCTCCACTCCATGAAATTCTTCTTTTCAAGGACACCAGTGACCTCCATGTTGTCAAAACTAATGGCCCATTCTCTCTCTTTGCTTCACTTGGCCTGTCAGCACCACTGACATTCTGGGGGTCCAGGAGGATTCTTGCACATATGGTGGATGTGTACCGGAGAGGAAGACCAAGCTGAGAGGGTTCAGAACTTTTGGAGCAAGTGGAAACAAGCCTGTTCTCTGTTAGGGGGAGACATCACTTTATCCCACAAGGCTGCTCACCATGAACACAGCCCTGAGAAACAGTCCTGGTAAAGAGCAGTCAGGACCATGTGTTCTCGATATACCTGGCAAGAGTATGTGGGGAAACTCAGGGCTCAGGGCGCATTGCCTCTCCCAGCAGGGTGTGTCCCAATGGCCATCATTCTCAGAGTCTCAAATCTCGGGTCTCCAGCTTAGCCTTGACTATTGATCATCGGCAAATATCCCAACATTAACATATACCTAACAGTGTGATGTATTGTAGTGATAACTAACTTGCGTTGATCGTCTACTGTGAGATGCCCCTGAATATGGCCTCCTTCAGTCTCCATGGCCTCCCAGTAGGGACAGTATTTTCTGGCTCATATAGGGTAAGTAAAACCTGTCTGCTTGATTCCACAGTCCATCCTCTTAATGCCTCATCACACTTCCTGACTATATCTGCAGTGCTGCATGAAGTACACAAACAGGAGAGCAAGAGGAAAGAGAAGAGGACCCAGGATTACATTTTGAGGAACACTTTTAAGAAGCCAAGAGGTGAAGTCTTTAAAAGAGGGTGGTGAGCATCAGTATATGAAAGCTTAGGTAGATAAAGTCTGAGAACAGGGTAGCACTTGACTGCTTGTGTAGAAAAAGGCATTTTTGGTGGGAGCATCCTTATCCTCGTCCATCTCTTAGCCCATGAGTTACAGCTGGGTTGTCAGCTTAGCTGATTGACATGCTTTCCATTTCATGAGACACAGAGAACTTGAGACAATGTCTTCCCGAGGGAAGGAGGGAGATAAGGGAAAGTGGAGCAGCTGCAGCATCAGCCAGCTGGGACTGGAGGTGACAGAGGGAAGGAGGCATTGAGGGGTGGGGATGGAGCGCATGGGCTCTGGAATCAGACAGACCTGGGTTCAAACCCTCATTCGTCACTTCTTAGCTCTTTGTTCTTAGGAGAATCATTTCACATCCCAGACTCTCCATTTTTCTCATCTATCAAATAGACATTATGATGCCTATGTCCCAGGTTTTTGTGGGAACTGAATAAGCTAAAGTTTCATCTCAGGTGTGTAGATTTGAATGTGGTCTAAAAAGAGATCATTATGCTTTCAACTTAAAAAAAACACATACACACATAATGTATACAACTTAAATTCTTACTGTTTTTGTGATCTTCACCTCATCCATATTTTCATCCTATCCAGAGTATCATCCCATTCTTTGCTTTTCTAGGGCAAAGGTTTACTGTTTTTGTGCATGTATCATGGACCCCTTTGGCAGTTTGGTGAAGCCAATGGGCCCTTATCATAGTAATGTTTTTAAATCCAGAAAGTAAAGTAAAATGCATAGGATTGCAAAAGAAAAAAAGATATTGAAATACAATTGTATTGGTTTCTTTTTGTGCTGTAACAAATTACTGCAACCCTGGGGCTTAAAATAACACAAATTTATCTTATAGTCAGAAATCCAAAATGCCGCCTGCTTTCCTTGGCTCGTGGCCCCTTCCTCCATCCTGAAGGCTGCAATTGTGTCACTCCCACCTCTGCTTCTACCATCACATCTCCCCTCTGACTGATTTCCTGCCTCCTTCTTATTAGGAGCTTTGTAATTATATAGGGTCCAGCTGAATAATCCAGGATAATCTTCTCCTCTTAAGATCCTTAACTTACATCTTCAAAGTCCTTATTACTATACAAGGAAATCTATTCCAAGACCCTGGGATTAGGACGTGGATATCTTTGGGAGGCTATTATTCTGCCTACCACAACAGTTAACAAAACATTGTTATTATATAGTAATACACGAGCTTCTTTATTAATGCATTAAATAGCAAGATCTGGAGGCAGGTCTAATAAGTACTGTGATTTCAAAATAATGACAAGGGTAGACAATATCCAGGATATATGTAACAGCTGTGATGCAGGAAGAACATACCTGCTTATCCTGTTGGTGAGTCATAGGGACTGTTAAAATCTAGAGTTATAATTGAAAGAAATGTTAGCTTCAGTTAAAGCTCAGTGAAAATGTGGATGTGAATTTTTTCCCTTTCAAGTTTGTGGATGCTCTGAACTCTATCCATCTAGGGTCCATGGGCCCCAGATTGAGAAACTCTGCTCTGGAATGTGCTGCAGAAGAAGTGGGCATGATGGATGGGGGAACATCAGGGATGGGCGAGGCTCCTCGACAGAGTGGGAACCAAGATATTTGTAAGCCAGGAGATGTTTGTACATCACACGCTGACCCGGCTGCTTCCAGTAGCGCTTGTCAAATATCCTGTTTCACTTGGCAGAGAGTAAGCTTTCCATTAATTGCACTGGCGGTTATTATTACGCTGAGTTGCAAGGTCAGGAGCTGTAGAGGAGAAGGAAAAGAAGTGAAGAAGACCGTCATCACCAAACTGACAATAAGTCACGTTGGCCTGGACACAACCTATGACCCTGGAGCTGGTTGAAGCTCTCAGCCTGAGCGAACTCATTTCGGTTCTTCAGCGTAGCTCACTGCCTGTCCCATTTCCCATCCTGTGGACATCATCCAGAGCCAAAGATAGAGATGGGGGCTTTGTCATTGTTGTTGTCACACTGTGATGATGATGAAGAAGTGGGTGTAAGTGCAAGAAGATCATGTCTCCTGAATGAGCGATGCTGGGACAGTGGTTCAAACTAAAATATCAGTTTTGTGTCTACATTGGGGAAGGTCATGGGAGTGACATCCAAATGTTGTTCTTGAGGAGAAATAAACTCAGATGGCCTGGAGGCTCTCTGTGCCTTTGGAAGCTAGAGACACCCTTGTAACAAGGCCTTGTTAGATCGTGTCCCAGCCATTCCTGTTCCCTCACCCTATTAATACACATGACCTTGTGGGGCAGTGTCTCTCTGGGGCCTTTCCCAGGGGCAGCAGTGCTTCTCGGTGGGGTCGTGAGGGCTCAGAGGATCACTGTGATCTCCTATTTGTTTGCTTTCGAGATTTTCTTAACATACCTTATTTTACATCAATATTGCATATTAATGTGTCTCCTGCTTTCTTTGCACACTCTTCTTAGGGAGGGAACGGAAAGTAAAATGTGCCTGTGCTCAGTCTAAAGGTAACCACAGGTGGGTGGACTCTCTTGAGTAACTGAATCTTATCAATAGCTCCTTAGAAAACAAATGAAAACAGGCAGGCTTTCTTCATCTGTGACATGGAGGGATCTCATGCTTAGGAAGTCCTTTTACTTTGAAACAGTCTATAGACTTTTTGTTTGCTTATGTATTTATTTTAACTTGTAAATGGCCTCGTGTTCATTTTCCTTGGATGAGTAATATTCCACCCTGGTGAGTAGCAGAGAAGTGATGATTCTATTTACTTTATTCCTAGTCCCCTTTCTGGGGGAGTGTGGGTCTGTGAAATTTTTAATGGCTCAGAAATTTATCTGAGGTGTAAATTAACACAGCTGAAAGGTAGAGAAGTGACCATCTTGTTGAGTCATCTTGGAGAGAAGGAAATAAAGGTGTCTTTGTGATGCACATAGAATGTTTTCTGCTCTGGACTTCATTCCTGAGTTTATTCACCCCACAAATGTTTGCCAGGCACTCACTCTATGTCAACTATTGTTTTGAGGGTTGACTTAGAATTAAAGCTGGAAGAAACGCACAGCCCTTTCTTGATAAAAACTATTCAAAAATAGTTTTCTTCTTCCATTCCATCAATCTGGTATGCATTCTATTTCTCCACTCTTAAATTCCAATATTCCATTAAACAAATCCTTCTTTTCTCTCTAGCCAACAGACGGTCTCTTTCCCCCTAACTCACCACACAAATTCTCCCATCTTTATCTTTGTTGTCACTATTCTGCATGCCCGGGATGCACTCTCCTCTTCATGTGTACAACTGTCACTTTCCCTTCAGGACCTAATTCAGGTCCCACCACTTACGTGAAGCCCTCCCTGACTGCCCCCGCCTATAACCACCTCTCATCCCACTGCCTGCCCAGCACACTTTCTGTCTGCACCACCCATTGGATTTCATTAACAAAATAAGGCTAACTTTTCTGATTATAAAAATATTACAGGATAAGTAAGAAAAATTTGAAAGAGAAGGAAATATATCATCTTGACTCTTCTATCCAGAAAAAACTATGCTAAACATCTTGTGAAGTTTCTATACATGAATTTTTGAAAAAAAAGAACTGATATAATAATGCATATAAAAGTTTATATCCTGCTTTTTTCATTTAGTGTTGCATAATGACCATTTCTCCAAGTTATTAAAACTTTCATTCATATTATTTTTGATTTGCCTAATATTCCACTTAATTATGTACCATAATTTACTTTATGATTCCATGCTATGAAAAACGTAGTTTGATTTCTGCTTTTCCTAATATAAATAGCCCTGAGATAAAAATAAGCTTTTTCCATATTATAGATTGTTTCTTTAATTAAAAATCTTAGGGGCCGGCCGCATGGCTGAGTGGTTAAGTTCGCGTGGTCTGCTTTGGCGGCCCAGGGTTTCGTTGGTTTGGATCCTGGGTGCAGACATGACATCGCTCATCAGGCCATGTTGAGGTGGCATCCCACATGCCACAACTAAGAAGGACCCACAACTAGAATATACAACTGTGTACTGGGGGCTTTGAGGAGAAGAAGAAGAAAAAAAAATGAGAAGATTGGCAACAGATGTTAGATCAGGTGCCAATCTTTAAAAAAAAAAATCAGAATTGGAACCACTATATTGAATGATATAAACATTTTGATATTGCAAAATTGTTTTTGAAAATGGTGACTGTTAATTTACGTTCTTACAGGAGAGTGTTGTCCCATCAGGCCCTCATCAGCATCGAGCACTGAAGAAAGAGCTTTGCTTGTTTGTGAATTTGTGTCCTGTGTTCATCATTTAGCATACGCAGCATCATCTTTCCCAAACACACCACCCCACCCCCAGTTAGAGAGCTGCTTATGGGTTATGATTTAGACTGTCTTGTTAATGTGAATTCCCACTTAGAGCTCTGGAGCCTCTAACGTTTCACATGTTGAAAAATGACTGTTCCCCTCACAAAGAAGACTGCAGTGCCAGTGAGGACCCACAGACCGCTTTTCCTCCAGGGTGGTCTTGTTATGTTGAGATGGACCCTCAAGAATCCTATCTTTCTTCTTCCTCTCTTAACCTCTTGGCTTCCCAGTCTTGACTTTGGGCAACTTATACCCTTACAGGGATGTTGATGCCTTTCACCTCTTGATTTATCCTTGGTAGGGAGTTTGGAGTTACCCTTTTTTTTTTTGCAGCATTTGACAGTGTTAGCACATTTTTTTCCTGAAATTGCCTGCCTCTCTTCTGTGATCGGAGACCCTACAGTTAGCTGTCTGACGGCTCTGCCACTCCTTCTCAGTCTAGAATGCGGACCCCACCCACCCTATATGTGAGTACTCTCCCACTGCTCTCTTGTCTTTTCATTCTGCACCATCCCCCCTGATCTCCCTCAAACTCTTTCATGTCTGTTTATGGTCAAAACCCAGGATAACGCAATATCATAGCCACACACTAGAGGGAAGTGTTGACTAAAATTTGCTGAGAAGTTCATGTATGCCAGACCCCATCTTAGAAATTTATTTTACTGTGTTTTAACAAATACTGGTGATGAAGATCATGGTAGAGTGAACATAGCTTATCTATTCAGTGGAATACTTTCCCTGAGCTTAGAGTTGTTTAATGTCATTATTTGTCTAGATAGGAATGCTCCCTTAGACTTCTACAGGGACGTGCACGTGGGTAGGAGTCGACTAACCCATCTACCCTGCAGTGAGGATGCTGAACTTCTCTTTACCATCTTGTGGCCAGGGCCACTTTCCTTGTGTCCAACTAAAATCCATCTGGCTGAAATAAGTTCTTCTTATTCTGTCCTAAGTAGGGATGAATAACAGATTGGGGGACTATATAAGAAAACTTTAAATATTTAAAATGATTAATTGTCAATGTTTCATCTTTGTTTACTCTAGACTGAAAATCTTCAATCCACTCAAACTCTTTTTCCCTTGTAGGATTTTCTGTGAGTTCTGCCCATGGCTGTGGAACTAGAATTTGCCAACAGGGGCTCTGATGATGCATCAAAGATAGAGAAAGGATGGAGCAAGAATGTTTTATCAAGGAACGCTTAAAGCTCTTCACATCCATGGGAGGAGCTCAATGTTTTGGCAATGCCTGTTCTCTTTACTTGTGGAGTGTGAAGGGCAGGTGATAACTGGATGACAACATTCAGTGCACAGTTGCTGAGCCCTGCTATGTGTCAGGCATTGTGCTAGAGGCTGGGGACATCCTGGTTAGCAAGATGTAGCACTGACCCTCATAACTCTCACTATTTTGTGAGAGATACAGACAGGTGAATAGACGATTACAATATAGTATGACAAGTTCTAAAGTTAGGGGTGAGTGTAGTTAACTAAGGGAACACATAAGAAGTGTCTCCACCTAGTCTTAAACTGTCTGGGAGAGCTTCCTGGAGGAGATGGTACCACAGCATTATATTGAAGGACAGGTGAAGATTTGCAAGCCAGGCAGAGAAAGCTTTCTGGGGGTGAGGGGGGACATGCCATATAGGGGGTCTTGTAAGTAGTTCAATACTGTTAGAATATAGAACACAAGAGAAAGAAGGCCAGGATATGAGGCTCAAGAGGTCAATCATAAAGAGGCTGCATACTAAGGAGTATGGACTTCCTCTTGAGGGCAGTCTCAAGGGAAGCCAGTGAAGGACTGAACAGGGGATTGCCTTGTTTGGAAGGAGAGCTCGACGCTATGTGGGTATAGATGGGAGGAGGTGAGGACTGGAGGCTGGGATATTAGTTGGGAAACTTCTGCCATTGGATGGAAAGATGTCCAAGTGTTTCAGCACCATCTGTTGAAAAGACCATCCCTTCTCCTTAAATTACTTTGTTACCTTTATAGAAAATCAATGACTATAGATGCGTCCATCTCTTCCTGGACTCTGCTCTGCTCCACTGGTCTATACGCATATCTTTTTGTCATATCACACTATCTTAACTGCTATATCTTTATAGTAAGTCTTGAAATAAGGTAGTTTGAGTTCTTCAAATTGCTTCTTTTTCAAAATTGTTTTTGTTATTCTAACTCCTTTGCTTGTCCATATGAATTTTAGAATCAGTTTGTCACTTCCCCCCAAAAAAGTGCTAGGATTTTCAGCAGGATTACGTTGAATCTAGGAAAGATTTTGGGAAGAATTGACATCTCAGCAGTATTGAGCCTTCCAATCTATGAGCACAATGTATCTCTCCATTTATTTAGATATTCTTAATTTCTCTCATCAATATTTTATATATTTTAGCTTACAAATTTTGCACATATTTTCAGATTTGTCCCTAAACATTTATGTTCCTTAATACAATAGTAAATGATACTGTTTTAAAAATTTCAATTTATAGGGCCAGCCCAGTGGCCTAGTGGTTAAGTTTGGTGCATTCTGCTTTAGCGGCCTGGGTTCAGTTCCCAGGCACAGACCTACACTGCTTGTCTGTGAGTGGCTATGCTGTGACGATGGCCCACATATGAATAAAAGAGATTGACCACAGATGTTAGCTTGGAGCGAATCTTCCTCACCAAAAAAAAAATTTCAATTAGTAACCATTTTATTGCTAGTATATAAAAATACCATTGATCTTTTAAATACTGACTTTGTATTCTATGTCCTTTATTAAAGTCACATATTAGTTCCAGTAGTTTAAAAAATGGTTTTTGGAATTTTCTATATTGATTACCTTATCTTCTGTGAATAGAGACAGTGTTATCCATTTCTATATGCTATAGATAGCCTATAAAAAGATTTTGCTTTTTATGCAGTCTAAATATCTCTGCCTTTTACATGGAGTGTTTAAAACATTTATATTTAAAATAATTATCAATATGCTTGGGCTTGAATCCACCATCTTGCTATTTGTCTCATCTGTTCTTCGCTCTTTTTCTGCTTTCTTTCGTATTAATATGCTATTAGTTGTGTCTAACTTCATTATTGTCCTATTAGCTTGCCTCTTTGAACATTTTTTGTGCTTCCTCTAGAACTTAAAATATTAATTTTCTAGGGTCTGTACTGAATTCCATGGATGTTTAACACAGATTCTCCGCTTTGCTGGTTAGAACTGAAACACGTCCTAGCTCTGTGCCACCCCTGGGAATTGTTCAACTAAGAGCTCCCGCATCTTAATTTGTGTCTTTGGGGTGTTGCACATCTCAATACTTAGTCATACAGTCAAGGGGACTCCTATGCAGATTTTGGGGCCTCTTTTTCTATATAGCTCCCTGTGTTCTGGTACCTGCCATGTAATATCAAGCTTCCTCAGCCTCCCTCTGCTTTGGTTTCAGTCTGCTTAACTCAATAAGACTGATGTGCTGTGCTTTGGTTTCCCCTCCCTGTACTGGAGTCTGGATAGTCTCCCCTTCCAGTATGGCTTTCATTCTCAAGTGCTACAAGCCTTCAGGATATTTTACTCTGCTTCTTAGGAGCTTCTGGCTCTGACCCTAAGCCTCCAGCACCAGCCTAGAAGTCAGCAAATGTCTCTTGGGGAAATCCCTGCAGTACATTTGGAGCTTTTTAAAGTTTCTAGTCTGGAGTGCTAGCCCTGCGCTAGACAAAACCTCTCTATTTGTAATTCCCTGAGTAGAATTCCCCTGTCTGCGTCACGCCTGACTTCGGATCATCGAAGTTGACAAATTCCCTGGTAGTAATCCCCAGCACACTTAGGAAGGGCTCTTTTTCTTCAAGAACTTTAGTTTATCTAATTTCTGTTTTTTCCACAATTTTCCAATATATTTTAAAATATGATTTTTGTAGTTTATCTGTTTTTTTCCCTTGAAAATTTGCAGCAATTGCGCTGTGCTTCTTATTATACCCTGCTTCATAGCAACTTTGCCTATCTTATTTTTAAGTTTTATTAGCTCTTCCTTTTCCTCTGATTGTTCCTTTTAAAGAATAGAATTCTATTTTTGTTTTTATGAATTCATTCTTCTCTTATCCCTCTGAAGATAACTGTAGTCTTTAAAACAATTCCACTGCCTCATAGTCTCTACCATTTTGTTTGCCCTCCTCTACTGGTCCCAGAATGCCAATAACCAGGCATATAGACCTCAGCGAGGAGGATAAAAGATCCTTCTCTAGGGAAGTGACCAGACCTAGAAAAAATCCTCACTGTTACTGACTTTTGAGGTACCCCAATTTATCCTGGGGTGGACATCTGCCCAATACCCCATTAGGTGGTTCACCAGTTGACAAGCTCCAGTAACGTGCACAGAACTTCCAATTAGCTTTATAGTGTTTCACTTTTAAATATGAACAGATAACCAGGATTACCAGTCATTTGAGGAAATCCTCTAGCATGAAAGACAGAGTAAAAAATAAAAAGGACAAAATGACTTAGAAAAGTTCTCCTTTTCTGTCTCTTATAAGGACATTTATCATTGGATTTGGGGCTCATCCAGATAACCCAGGATGATCTCATCTTGAGATCTTTAATTAATTACATTTGCAAAGACCCTTTTTCCAAATAAGGTCTCATTTACAGGGTGACATTTCTTTTGGTGGCCACCATTCAATCCTTTATAAGACCTATTCATTTTTCAGCATGAAGCTCCTGTGTTACGTCTTCTCTGAAGATTTTTATGTGTGTTTTTTGTATGAGAATGCATTTACAGTCATGCCTGATAACAGTTCCATGATATTTGTGCTGCAAAGCTGGATGTTACAGACTTTAGTGGCGAGCAGCATTGTGTACCATAATTCTTTGAATCTAAGATGCTGACAGTTGTAAGATGCATTATCATTTTATGTGATACCTAAGAAAGAAAAAACTCTACCCATTAAATGATAACATGCCATTAATTTTAAGATGCACCCTGATTTCATTTTTTTTGTTTCTTTAGCTGTTCTTTTTTTTTTCATTTTTTTAATTGCAGTAACATTGGCTTATAACAATATATACATTTCAGGTGTACCTCGTAATATATTTTGAATTCTGTGTAGATTACATCATGTTCACCAGCCAAAGACTAATTACCATCCATCACCACACACATGTGCCTAATCACCCCTATCTCCTTCCCTCCTTCCCTTCTGGTAACCACTAATCCAGTCTCTCTTGCTATGTGTTTGTTTGTCCTTGTTTTGATCTTCTACTTATGAGTGAGGTCATAATGGTATTTGACTTTCTCCCTCTGACTTATTTCACTCAGCATAATACCCTCAATGTCCATCCGTGTTGTCACAAATGGCCAGATTTCATCATTTCTTATGGCTGAGTAGTGTTTCATTGTGTATATATATCACATCTTCTTTGTCCATTCATCCCTTGAAGGGTACCTAGGTTGCTTCCAAGTCTTGGCTAATGTGAATAATGCTGTAATGAATGTAGGGGTGCATGTATCTTTATACATTTGTGTTTTCAACTTCTTTGGATAAATACCCAGCAGTGGAATAGCTGGATCATATGGTAGATCTATTCTTAATTTTCTGAGGAAACTCCATATTGTTTTCCATAGTGGCTGCCCCAGTTTGCACTCCAACCAACAGTCTATGAGGGTTCCCTTCTCTGCACATCCTCTCCAACATTTATTGTTTCCTGTCTTGTTAATTATAGCCATTCTAACGAGAGTGAGGTGACATCTCATTGTAGTTTTGATTTGCATTTCCCTGATAGTTAATGACGTTGAACATCTTTTCATGTGCCTGTTGCCCATCTGCATATCTTCTTTGGAGAAATGTCTGTTTAGCTCTTTTGCCCATTTTTAAATTGGGTTGTTAGGTTTTTTGTTGTTGACACGTATGAGTTCTTTGTATATTTTGGATATTAACCCCTTATCTGAATACGGTTTTCAAATACCTTCTCCCAATTGTTAGGTTGTTTTTTAATTTTGTTGATGGTTTTCTTTGCTGTGCAGAAGCTTTTTGGTTTGATGTAATCCTATTTGTTTATTTTTTCTATTGTTTCCCTTCCCTGGTGAGACATGGTATTTGAAAAAAATGCTGCTAAGACCAATGTTGAAGAGCATACTGCCTATGTTTTCTTCTAGAAGTTTCATGGTTTCAGGTCTTACATTCAAGTCTTTAATCCATTTTGAGTTGATTTTTGTGTATGGTGTAAGATAATGGTCTACTTTCATTCTTTTACATGTGGCTGTCCAGTTTTCCTAACACCATTTATTGAAGAGACTTTCCTTTCTCCATTGTATGTTCGTGGCTCCCTTGTCGAAAACTAGTTGTTCATATATGTATGGGTTTATTTCTGGGCTCTATTCTGTTCCATTGATCTGTGTGTCTGTTTTTATGCCAGTACCATGCTATTTTGGTTACTATAGCTTTGTAGTATATTTTGAAATCAGGGAGTGTGACAAGATGCACCCTGATATCATTTTATGTGAAAAAAATGTGCAACTAATGAAATACAACATAACCTATAAAAAGTCAATGTGAATGATAAAGAATTCCATTTCCTGGGATCACAAGATTAGGATATATCAAAGCCAGTAAACATTAAAAAATGGTATGTTGGTGAAATTGGTCAAGTGCAAGGAAGTTAAGAGAACTTAGTGAAACTCTTGCAAATAGGGTTTCTATATGCTAAATGGATTCTGCCAATTAGAAGAGCTCACACACGATTTGGAAGGCAGAAGCCTTTGGTTATTTTCTGGGTCAATTAAAGTAGTAGAGGTGGCAGGCTGCAGCCTCTGGCTTCAGAGGTGACTACAGGCAACTGTGGTGGGGAGGCTGCATTAATGGACCACCTTGCACCTGTGTACTGTGAAGACAGAGTTACTGTGTGGTGGGTTTCGGTGTCCGTGATGCTGTGGCGGCAGTGTGTTCCTGATCTCTGGATATCATAGCTGTGGAGGCATGATCTTGAACTCAAGTTTTGCTGAGGTAGACTCTTGATCGCCCTGCTTTCTGAGTGTGGTGGGTTTGGACACCCTTGTGGTGAGTCAGTTCTTGGAGCCATCCTCTGAGATCATGTTGAGATCCTACCTCCTGACCCTTCCAGGGATTTTCTGAGCACCCAAATTTTTGCATCATTTCTGAGTAAAATGCATAGAGTGATTTCTGTTTCTGGCACCAAACTGACTAACATAGTGTTTGACACCAATAATAATCGCAGGCAACATACCCTCAAGTCAGGTGTATTAGGATGGACTGGTATTATGGACTGAACGTTTGCGTTCCTCCAAGCTCGTATGTTGAAGCCACAATCCCCAAGGTGATGGTACTAGGAGATGGGTCTTTTTCTTCACTGCAATGACATGATCCCACATGTAAGTATGGGGATAAAATAGAAATTTAAGGGCAAGGAGTGAGTGATCTCTCTCAGGCCCCTAAACTAAACTGATGTGGGGTTGGCAAGCTGAAGAGTCAAAAGAAAGATTTCTTGGACTCTCAAAGTCTGGCAGTAGTCCTCTTTTATTTAGAGAATAGTGTGGAATAGCATGTGGACAGGACCCATGGGCAGTAAAGAGCTGCTGCTGGCATGCGGACAGGACCCATGGGCAGTCAGAGCTGCTGCTGCAAACATGGGTGGAGAGTAGGGCTAAATTTAAGGCATAGGTATGTGAGTTATCTCTTTACAAGACAAAGGAAAGACAATCAGGCTGAACAAGAAAACTCTATGTCTAGAGACCTCAGGAGTTCCCAGTCCTGGGGGAGAGGGAGAAGTTGGCATCTTTGAGTTATAAATAAGCAATGCTCATGAGCCACTAGTAAATCATTGCTTTATTTTCTCCTCACTCATTCCCTCCAAGAGAATTGTCCTTGTACAGAGAAGAGCAAATATTTACTCAGCAAAGAGAATATGGATGTGGTTTAAAAAAAATAAAGCGCCAGCCCAATGGCCAAGTGGTTAAGTTTGCACGCTCCACTTTGGCAACCCAGTGTTTTGCCGATTTGGATCCTGGGCGTGGACATGGCACCACTCATCTGGTTGCGCTGAAGCAGCGTCCCATATAGCACAACCAGAGGCACTCACAACTAGAATCTACAACTATGAGCTGGGAAGCTTTAGGGAGAATTAAAAAAAAAAAAAGATTAGCCACAGTTGTTAGCTCAGGTGCCAATCTTTAAAAGATAAATAAATAAAATAAGATGATGTTGCCAGCAGTACTGTCCCAAGAAGTGAACTGTTTTGTTTACTGAATTCTCTGGAAGGAAAGTGGGTTCAAGTGGTGTTTTTTGGGAACAAAAGTGGACTACATTTGAACTTGAAAGAGGCTTATGATTATGGTGTATGTGGCTGAGGGACTGTCCAGGGCAAAGTTCAGAATGCATTGCTTTGGGAAGGCAGGGATGGAGGAGGCGGTATGCGAGGAGGGGTGGAATGGAGATAGGGTGGAGAGAGGACATGAGGCACTCTTGTTGCCCTGAAAGGAATTTTGAAGAATAAACAGAGATGTTAAAGGAGATATTTATGAAATTTTAATTATGCTGTTTGATGAAATTCATAACCCATGGAATTTGAAGTACAATCCACTTTACTCACTATTATGTCATGGAGTGGGTTCTGTCTGAAGAACAAAATATGCCTTGATTCTGGCCTCCATAAGTGACAGAGAAGCTGAGGCTCTTTTGCAGATCACTGCATCTATTGCATCATTTTTAATTTTAATAAAATCGCCCAATACTTTCCACAAACCCTTAGAGTCCGTGGGAGCTCTTGTTCTCAGAGGATGACTCTGCAGTTTTCACTGATTGTGAAACTCCTGGCCAGGTCCATAGTACAGGGAGTGGTAAAGAGAAAATTGACAACTTCAATGACTGTTTCAGTTAGGACACAACCAGATCAAGAAAATCTATCTCAAATTGGCTTAAGACTCACAAATGTTTTACCCCCATAACAAGAAGTCCAGAGGAAGAGCCAACTCTGAGTTGGCCACAGGAGGTCCAGATCTTCTCCAATATGCTCTCGGCTCTTCCACCTTCTGTGTATTGGCACCATCCTTAGGATGGGTGAAGACAACACAGCAATTTCAGATATCATATCTAAACAGGCTCTATCCAGTCAAAGGAGAGGGGCCACCTGTGTTAAGAAGTGAGGGAAACTCTCTTAGAAGCCCCCCAGCACAGTTCTTCTCGTGTCATTGCCCAGGATTGGGTCCCAGTCCTCTTCCCAAAGCAATTACACGCCAAGGGCAATGGAGTTAACATGAGCAACGTAAACAAACACTTTAGAGTACAATGAGTTCAGAAAGGCAAACACCTTGCCCACTGAAATCATAATCAGAACCTGATGGGCATTAGATTAGACATTGTGTACCTTGGCCACACTTAGAACTGCTTGGTGAGCTTTTAAAACATAGGGATAACTAGGCTTTACTACACTAGAAAGAATGTGAATCTCCAGTGGGTAGGGGGTCTCAGCTTCAGATAAAAGGGTCCACATAAATAAAAGCAGAGCAATCGTCTTGGTTTTAGAGACGTTTGTCCCGTATGATTGACACAAGGACAGACTAAGAGGTGGAAAATGCCAGGAGGCCTCACCCTGCACCAATCAGTATAAAACCTATTATAGCAGCAACAGGAAACATGATTCCAGAAATTCTCCCCCTCACCCTCCTACATCATCCATTTTCCTCTCTTTACTAGAATGTTCTAAGAGCATAGGGCTGTGCTGTTCTTTCACTCATCACAGACAATTCTCATTTGACTGCATTTTCTTCCTCAGCAACCACCCAATTCTCTGGTCAACTTTATAGCAAATTCTTTCAAAACTGTCTATGTCCTCTCTCTAATGCACTCTTCTCAAACATTCTTGAACCCACTCCATTCAGGCTTTCGTCTCCAGCCTTCTGTCAAAACTGCTCTTGACCTTGTTAAGATCAATTGCCAAATGCAGGGGTCCATTTCAGTCCTCATCTTATTTGTCCTATTAGCAGCATATGACTCTTCTCCTTGAAACAGTTCCTTTAGTTTCCTTCCAGGACAGAAGAATCTCCCACTTTCCCTTGTACCTTACTACCCCTCCTTCTTGGCCTCCTTTGCTGGTTCCTCCACTTTTCCAATAACCTCTTAAAGATGAGATCCCTCACGGCTCTTCTCTTCTCTGTCCATGCTCACTCATCTAATCTAATCTCTGATCAACTGCTTTGGTGGCTTTACAATGACAACTATATTCTGACAAATCCCAAATATGTATATTTGTTCTAAACCTCTCCTCTCCCCCTAGACTTGTATGCCCCCAAGCCTACACGGTATCTTCACCTGGATATTAAACAGGGATTTCAAATATTCATGTCCAAAATTAAATTCATCTTCTTCCCACAAAAAATCGGCTCCTCCACATAACCTCGGTCTCAGTAAATGGCAACTCCTTCCTTCCAGGTCCTTATCTCAAAATGTCTGGAGTCAACTTTGACTCCTTCTTTCCCTTTTACCATATATCCAATATTTTAGAAGGCCACCTTGACTCACTTTTAAAATATATCCATATTCTAACAACTTCTGACCATCTTGACTGCTCATACCATGGTCCATCCATCATGTCTCATCTGAATTTTTGTAGAGAGCCCCAACAGAGGGCTCTTTTCCCTTCTACCTTTTCAATGCAACATCCACACTAATCCATTTAAACTGGGTCAGTCCATGTAGCTACTCTGCAACCATCCTCCATTTCTCTCAGAAAAAAAAGGTTCAAGTCTTTTGAAAGCCTTCGTAACATAGCTTTTCCCCCAATTATAGATCTGCACCTTGTATTCTACTGCTCTCCACCTCGCTTACTAAATATAATCAGCATTAGCCAGCTTGCTCTCAGTTAAGTCTTTCAGGAACACACTTTAATTCTTGGTATGGCATTTTCTGTTCCACGTCCAGGAATGTGGGGCCACACAGCCACATGGCTCACTCTCTTGTCTCATTCCAACTTTTGCTCGAGTCACGTTCTCATTGAAGTCTTTCCTGAGCATCCTGTCAAAATAGCACATAATGCTACAACTGCACACTACTGCCTCTTTTCCACCTGCTTAATTTTTCTCCATATCTCCATCAAGCATCATGAAGGATCTGAGATTTTAACCTGACTTTCAAGCTAACAAGTTAACTTGCCGTGGTGTCATGGATGCTGGTAGAATTCATGAAACTTGTGGGTCAGAGAAGAAGGACCGTTTATTATTTATTCACATCAATTGATGTAGCCAAAGCAACAACATTTTTTCCAGCCTTACTAAAATGTAGTTGGCATATAATATTGTGTAGGTTTAAGATTTACAATGTGATGATTTGATGCACAGATATATTGTGAAAATGTTTCCCGTGTTACGGATTGCTGTGCTGGGTCCTTGGGTCCCCGTTTCTACAGAGTGAAGTGAAGGGGCCCACATGACACCCGAACTTGAAGGTTGACTTGCAGGAGGAAAACCTCCGTCTAGGAAACTCAGATGCATTCTAGCAGGCACTGAGCATCCCTACCCTTTCTCTGGAGGGAGATATTTTCTTTCTGTTACTGGACAGCAGGCATGCCTTCCATTTCTATGAATGGAGCTACTATCTCTACATTCCAAGGCTGTCTTCTGCACAAACTTCTTGAAAAAGCACTGCAGAATGCAGGATAAACAGTGCCTCTGCTTATCAGGGAGAAAGAAATGAGAGACCCTGCGAATTATCTCTCAAAACACACATATCCATTTCTAACAGCTAAGTACTCCTTATTGCCTTCATGGTCTTCTTCCCCCATTAGCCTGTAAACTCGAGACACTTCTCATCTTAATTTAATTCTTGTCTATTTTATTTTTTGATAAAAGAATATCTGGTACATAAAGGATGTTCAATAAGTTTTTGGCTGAATGAGGTAAGTGAATCAATGGCAAACTATACAAGAACGAGTCAAAATGCCAAAACATATGCAGACGGTTGAGGAAGTAAATAAATCAATAAGATAGACTGCTTTACAACAAGAAAAATATAATAGTGGAATTTTTAACAATATTTGATGGCTTGGGAAAATAATTATATCTTAAGGAAAGAAAAGCATACAATCTGTGTATTGAAGGTTATTTCTATTTGTAAATAAACACACACCCCAATGGTGCTATAGGAAAATCATGAAAGAAAATGCGCCAAAAGTTCAAGAATCTTTAAATGGGCTAATTATGTTACTTTTACTCTCTATCCTTCCTTTTTCAAGTTTTCTGTAATTGCTATGTATTATTTTAATAATCAGGAAAAGACAACATGCTCACTTTGAACTTTTTCTTATTTCGTAAGACAAAAGAAATAAAAATGCAAAAACAGAAAGGCCAGGGGCCTGAAGCTACAGATGCTGGTTTGAATCACCTCCACCGAGTACAGAAATCCTCTCCACAGCCTGAGACAGTAAATTGTTGGAGCTCATGATGGATAGCTCGTGGTCAATATTCTTCAGAAAATGGATAATAAGGGTGATCAACAGCACTGAAAGAGAAGGAGAGATATTAATGCATTAACTCTGTCTTCACAACCTCAAAGAGACGGTTGCTATCAGGATGCAGTCAGCATGGGCCAAAAACTAAATTTACAAACACATCCCTCCTTCTACCCAGACACACATACATGCAGGCTCCCTGTCCATTTGCACATTCCACCTGCGTGCCCGATTCCCACATCCCCACATAGAGAAATGCCAAAATGGCATGTAGTTTGACTTAGATAAAAATTCATATTTATTTATAAGTAAGAACTACGGCTAAATTGCTGTGGTCATTTCAGCCGCAGGTATCACCCTTGTTCCTAGCCAATGAGAATGATGACAGGAACAATTTTGTTGTTCCTTTTCACACATTCATTCAACAATGTTGAGCAGCCTCAACAATCCAGGGTCCCTCCATTAAGGAATTTTTGATCTACTGAGAAGACAACAAGTACACCTGCGTAACCACACTTACTAAATGTGATTACTGTTTTCTGAGTTCATAATTTATGAGAATACTTGTTTTTAATCATTAGTATTACTGTTGTTTTCCATTTGTGTCCGTGTTCTGATTTTCCTTTTTAAATTTGTCCTTTTCAACTCAATATCATTGAAGACTGCATTCTGAGCAATTCCATGGGCCAGCAGTTGTGCTGTTGACACAGGGCCAGAAGGATGTGTGACCCCAGGCATTCACAGCCTAATGAAGGAGATCACAGACTTATACTTAAAAGCCTTTGGGAATAGAAAAGGTACTTTCTCAGAATCGTGATATAGTTTTACAAACAAGAGGGAGAATTTTGAGATTTTTCTGTGGAACTAAATCTTTATTCTATAACTAAAATTGTATTCCCCTTATCTCTATACTCCCTTCCAAACTTCTCAGTTCAATTAGTCTTCTTTCTCTTCCTCCTGAGATGCTCCTGCAGGAACTGAACAACTGGAATGCTATGTTTCTGAACAGGTCAAAGTCAAAGGAGGTGGAGGCTCCCAGGGGAGAGTCTCCTGATGGACAAAGGCCACCCTCGAGTAAGACTTGACTTAAGAAACTGAGTAGTGAATTCCCCATGATGCAAACTTTGGCCATTTTACTTAGGGTCTGTCCTGGGCCCCGCTCACATTTCTGTTGGGTCAGAGACTGAGCCCTGGAGTCGCCTCTGGTCTCAGGTCTACAGGAAGCTCCTGTTTTGCTCCTACATGTGAAATCAGGCCTGTCTTCTTGATTTAGGGACGCTTAGCTCCTCTGCTAAACTGCATGCTACAGAAAACAATCCGTGAGAAACAATCTACAGGTCACTTACAAGAGTAACTTAGCATATCGGAAATTTCTGTTGAGGCCATCAATTGCTTTCATGTCTTCTGGAGTCAATTCAAAGTCAAAAATCTGAAATAAAGGAAAGAATCAAATTAAACTCTCCTCTAAAGCAGCTGGTTTCCACCTAGAAACTTGAGGATTTTCCAGCAGGACAAAGGCTGGGTGAGCATCCAGGGAAGCCTTTCCTGTCATTGGCTTCCAGGTGTACTGGCCTCAGAATACTTCTGCCTGGGTTCTCCACCTCTCCTTCCCCATTGCTCTCCTTCTCTCTCCACTTCACAAAAGAAAGGCTCAGAACTCATCTATCCCAAATCTTTCCAAGTGAATTGCGTGTGACAGAAAAGGAAAACATCCCCTTTTTACAAACAAAGGGACAGTTGGGCAATCTGGACCAAATACCTGCTCACTTGACCCCACTTCAGTCAGATTTTTCTTTCCCCACAACCTTCTAGAATTTTAAAGCCTTGAACTTAAGCAAACCATGGAAGGAAGAGCAACCTCCTGTAAAGGCCTCTCCAAAAATCAGTCACCCTCCCGAAAAAGAATTCCTTGATCTACTGTTGGGCAACACCACCTGCTCATCCCAAATCCCAAACACCATTTTCTTTCTAGGGTTGTTTCCTCCTCTATATAAAAGAAAAGACTTTCTGATTGATCTGAGACTCTGTATATCTTATACTCATAGAGTTCTCCCTTTTGAATAAAGTCTCTCTTATTTAAGTTCAGATCTGTTTTAATTTGACAATGCATAGCCCCCAGTGGAAAGCCCATTAAAAGCAAAACAGACAGATCTTTGGTAAGCAATACGACAATGAGAAGCTCAATATCTCATCCTGGAGACAACTTCACGGAAACTCAGTGCATTATCTTTCTATCAGTCTATCTATCTACCTATCTATATGTCATCCACCTGTCATTCATCTTAAAAATATACTCCAGAAGTGATTTGGTTATCATAGGGATATGTATTAACATGTTGAGTTGAATTGAAAAATAAAATGGGAATTTTTTCTGATTTTAACAATGAGATTTAGATTTGTATATTCAATGTTTTCATAAATTGATTGAATTAAATCCACAGCTTCAAGGTTTTAGAGCAAATACATTATAGATAATATGCTCCAAATGTCTTATTTTGCAAATATTAAAATTATGATGAAAATTTTAGCGGTCACCTTAAGATAGGATAGAGCTTAAGTAGTTTTTCACAATTCTCATGAGGTTCACTATAAAATAAGTTGAAGACCACTGATAGATCTAAGAGACCAGGAGATGTCCAAGGGAGAATTTAGGGAAAAACTTACTTGTTTGTTTGTTAATTTGATTCATCTATAAACTTATATAGATGCTACTAGCTTCCTACCTGACAGGAGCTCTGCTGGGGAAAAATGTGCTAAGAGATGACCCAGAGGAAGTCATTACATTTAGGGTCTCACAGTCAAGAGACCACAGTGACAAGTAAACAAACAATTTTAGTTTAATAAGGAAAAACTCACTAACAGAGACGTACCAAGTGCCATGGTAGTCAACAACTCCTCTAGGGTATCCCAAAGGATTAAGAAAGCAGCTAATGTTGTTTGGTTTAATATTGACATACAAATAGGGGTTCATCAGGTAGAAGGTGAAGACGAGGAACAAGGGTTATAAAATTTCCACTGCATAGAAGGACTCTTACAACTGAAGAAAAAACAGAGAGGAAATGTGCTCAGTGACAAACAAGAAGGAAGTGGCAAAGCCAGGCCTAGATGCCATGAAACAGGACTCTGAAGCCAGTACTCTCCCTTCACATCCTGTCCAGCTGCCCCCATAGCATGCAGGGGAGAGACGCATGGGAATGAACAAATCTGGAAGGGGACTGAATGCCAAGAGAGATGGACCCCAATACAGTATCCAGTCCTCACTTTGGAGAGACTGTCTGGCCTGTACCTGGAAATTATCTTTGATTCTCTTCTCATTGAAGCTCTTGGCCAGGACCACCACCCCCCGCTGCACCTGGTAGCGCAGGGCAACCTGGCCTGGACTTCGATTGTGTTTCTTGGCAATAGCCTTCAAGGTTGGATCCTCCAAGACATATGGACTGTCCTTTTCCACCCTGAAACCAAAAATCAAAAACACATATTTGAATGGTATTGGATTGAAAATCTTGACTGAAATTTTTCTGATTTCCTCAGAAAATTGAGAGAAGTTGGTACATTATGGTATGATTTTAAAAGAGTTGCATGAATATTAGCAGAGATTCATTCACAACTGTACCAAACTGGAAATATCTAATATTTCAATTAATGGGTGAATGGAGAAACAACCTGTGATATTTATGTCCACGCAATGGAATATTACTCAGCAGTAAAAAGGATTGAACTAGATTCTTACAACAATGTGGATAAATGTCACAGATGTTATGCTGAGTCAAAAAAGCTGGACACAAAAGAATCTACACTCTATAACTTCTTTTATATGTGAAATACTAGAATATACCAAATTGACCTAAGTTGAAAAAAGAAATCAGACTGATGGTTGCCTAGGGATGATGAAAAAATGTCTGCAGATGAATACAAAAGAACTTGGGTAGGAGATAGAAAGGTTCTGCTCCATGATAGGGTGCAGGTTATACAGTACATCCATGTGTCAAAATCGAACAGCTAAGATTTATGTGTGACAAGCTGTGAAAAATTTTACCATTAAATCACTTTAAAAATGAATATTTCGATTAGGGTTTGGAGTAGGTAGATGTATAGTGGAAAAAGAATGAATGAATGTCACTGATGGTTGAAGTCCAGGGATGGTACATGGGAATTCACTACACTATTTTTTTTTATTTAGGTAACATTGGTTTATAACATTATATGAATTACAGGTGTACATCATTATATTTTGATCTCTTTGCAGACTACATGATGTTCATCACCCAAAGACTAATTATCATCCATCACCAAAAACACCTGTGCCCTGTCATCACTTTCACCCTCCTCCCTTCCCTCTTCCCCTTCCCCTGTGGTAACCACCACTCTAATCCCTGTATCTACGCATTTGTTTGCTGTTGTTATTCTATCTTCTACTGACGGGTAAGATCATATGGTATTTGACTTTCTTCGTCTCTGACTTATTTTGCTTAGCCTAATACCCTGAAGGCCCATCCACGTTGCTGCAAATGACAAGATTTCGTCATTTTCATGGCTGAGTACTATTCCATTGTGTATATACGGCACTTCTTCTTTATCCACTCATGACACTATTGTAGTCACTTTTTTGTTTGAACCTTTCCCTAATGAAATGTTAAAACTAAACTTGAAAAAAAAGAGTTTCTTCATCAATAGCATTACTGACATAGGTTAACTCTAATAGTCTCATTACCAGTTTGGGTGTCTATGGGACCCCAGGGCACTGTAGGCAACTAGGACAATGTCCTTGGACTTGCAGAACTCCAGCAGTTTGCTCTGGTTGAGGTAAGGGTGACATTCCACCTGTAAGTTGCCAAGAACAAATAGTATCAGAATCCATGATGCAATAACATGTACATTTGAAAAGTCTTTTGAAGGAATATCTAACACTACTTTAATATACATACTCTAAGTTTCAGATTGGTACTTTTTCCCATGCACCTTCTGAAATATCTCCAAATGCCATTGTTTTTGAGAAATAATCAAACAATTCTCTTTCATATTTTTATTAGGGTTTAAAATGACTAATGATTCAGGCAACCAGGTTGTGGCCTCTAAATGCCATTCCTACGGAAAGAAACCAAGACTACTTAGAAAAATGGCTGATTCCAGGTCTGGGCAAAAAGCTAAACATTGAGCCTAGAACATCTTATGCCCTAGAAAGTGAAGAAGAGGAGGCACGTCAAAGGACCCAGGAGCTCACTAGAAGGGGCAATAAAATGTTCACAATTGGATCGTCAATAAGAAAAGTAAATACATTGGATGGGAAAACATCATATTTGTTACAATTCTTGAATTCACAATGACATACATATGTGATCAAGTCTTCAGATGTAACCTCCAATTTACAGGGGTACAAAAGACACTGTCAATCAAACTGTAGCACAGGGATAAATAACAGCAAATGTGTGGAACAAGTTAAAGGAAAAAAGAAAAAAAGGCTTAGTTTCTTTCACAAATAAATTGGAGAGAAAGAAAAAAAAAGGAGGAGGAAGAGAAGGAGGAGGAGGAAAAAAGGGAGGGACATATTTTAACATACTTTGAATGATTTTCTACAAGTAGATTCCTAGAAATGAAATCACTAAGACAAAGAGTACAAATATTTGAATGGTCTCACATAATTTTCAAACTGATTTACTAAAAAGCTATACAGCTTTACAATGTCACAGTGTTTAAAAATTGGCAGCACTAGGTGTTATTTTTAGAAATTATATCTTTAAATTATAATTACCCATTTCTTCACTTTTCACTTTTTCAGTTTTTCTCTCTGGCATTTTCTCTCACCTCTCTGTAACTGAGCCTGCAGGCGTTCCACAAACTCCATGTCATTAAATCCAATAACTATTTCCATCCCTATTTGGATTGGTTGCTCCTCAGCAGGATCCACCATAGCTATGGCTCATGCAAACCTCCTCCTTCTTTGGCTTTTCTGATACCACACTCTCCTCATCTTCTCTCTTCTTGTCTAGGAACTCCTGTTCAATCTCCTGGCCAGTGCCTCTTTGCCTAATCCTTAAATGTTGACTTTCCTACCCTCTTTCTGTTCATTCTATGAACTCCCAGTAGAGCTAATCTACTTCTACGAGGTTACCTACCATCCGTAAAGCAATGACTCCAAAATCTGTACCTCTCGCCCTGACCAACTTCCTGAGCTCCAGACCAGTATTGCCATGTCACTCAGCATCTCCACTTTGATGTCTCATAGGAACCTCAAACCCACCTCTGAAGAATTGAAACAATACTCTTCCCATGCCACATAATCTGTTCCTTCTTTGGCATTTCCTATGGCAGTAAAAGGAACTATCATTACACAGCTGACATCAAGCCAGGAACTTAGGGGCTGTTAATTAAGGAAGAAGGTGTGAAAAGCAGAGAGAAAGGAAGCCCTGGTGGGCTCCTGGCTCACCTGGTTGCAGACAGGCTTGTACTTGAGCCCTGGCTTGCTCAGGATCATCTCCAGCTGTTTGTGATTGAAATTGGACACCCCAATGGACTTGGTTAAACCTGCATCTTTACACTTCTCCAGGGCCTGGAGGAGGGAAATCTGCGGTAAACTGTTCATGTAGTTTGCTCCTTTCATTTGATAGTGAACGTTTTAAAAACAGGAAATCTGTGATCATATGTATCACAACTTGACTGAACCCATTTTATTGCTTGAATACATTACTTTCTAATGGCTTTTATTGCTATGCCCACACACTTTGTCTCCTCGCTTCTATTACATGCACACCCAGGATGATAAACAGACATGAAGATGCTTTTCAATTCCCCTCCCCATTCCCTTTCATGTGCCTATTTTTCTGTTAGGCATCTCATACTTCTTTAGCAGATGGGACCAGAGTCAAGGGCAAACAGAAACTCTCAGGTTTTCCTAGTAGAGGGTTTGGCTGCTTTCTCTTTCCTAGAATGGTGAAAAACATGGTGGGAAAGGCTACATAAGGGCAGGCTTCACTCTCCTACATTCCACTCTTCTGTGAAGTCAGACACAGCCTTCTCTCCCTAGTGGACCTGTTTAGCTGTCCTGGGAAGGAGCTCTAATTCTTCTTGAGTTTGTTGTGACAATCCACCCCCTTACAGGGTTCCAGGCTCAACCTGATCAGTGGGGCAAGGAAACACAGAAGTTCAGATGAAAAATAACCTGTAGAGGTCAGCCCGTACAGCTCCCTTCCTTTACAGGTGAGAATACCATGGTACAGAGAAGTACAGTGATGTGGCCGAGGGCAGATTGATGGGGTCCGAACCCATTTCTTCTGACTCCCAACCAGTGATTTCTACCTGCTGCCTAGTGCCTCTTAGGTGTCGGTGGCAGTACTTACCTCCCATGTGTCCCGAAGGTCCACTGTGTCGAAGATAATTTCCCCACTGGCATCTTTTGGCAGAATCTCATCCCCAGACTGGAATACAGACAGGAGAAAGGATGAGGAAGAGAGTTTTTGTGTTTGTTGTTTTAAAGAATGACCTTCCTGGTGCCTAAGGAGCTGGGTCACAAAACCTTTGAGAGGATAACCTGAGTGTTTGTGTGTGTCTGCGTGTGTGTGAGTGTGCATGTTGTGTAAGAGAAGACATGGGGGGAAGGAAGATCAGCAGCATCTGAGAGATGACCGCAAAGTGCCTCCGTCCCAATGACCTCCACCCTTCTATCTACACCCACCCCTGAACTTCAGTAAGAATGAACCCTCCTACGGTGGAATTGATTTTACTTCCAAGGGAGGGGCTGTTTTGGATGACAGGACTTACCCTTACTACTGAGCAATGTGTTTTAGCTCCAGTTTTTGATAACCCAACTCAGAGACAGTGAGGATACCAGGTGTGCTCAGTGAACGCCCACTGTGATTCGAGGTTGAATCAGCGAAGCCCGAAGAAGCCCAGCTGTGTGTCATGAACCATCCCAGAGTACCTCACTCTTGATTAGGTCTAAGAGGTCCATGTGGAGGGACCTTCCCTTAAGAGGTGGGGATTTCCCATTGCACCTCTACAATCTGTTGTAACTCAACTTTCTTGAAGACCCTCATCTCTAAGAGTCTACAGACAGAAGCATAACACTTAGACACGTAAGGTGGGGTCCTCAACGCTTTGAGGTGGAGGCAGTGAGATCACTGAACTTCAATCTTTCTGAAGGCTATGGGATGAGGATAAAAAAAAAATCTTGGCGGGGAAGTGGCACAACTATCAAGGAGAGTCATAAATCATTTAGCAGTTCTGTCCACCACACTCAAACCTACCTCTCTAAGAACTCAGAAAACCCAGCCAGAATGAGAAAATGGAGGTGCAACAGAAGTGATGAAATATTCTTGGGCATGACAAGGAAAAGCAAAAGCTGACCTTCATGGGGATTGGAAAATGCATGATGAAGAGATCTACGTAGTCCAGTCCAAGTTTCTTCAGTGATCTTTCCAGGGCTGGACGAACCAATTCTGGTCGAAGGAAAGTACTCCAAAGCTGCAGTGACCAAAAGAAATACAAAATGGCTTGTGATTTCCCACATTTGGGGACCCAAATTAAACCCCATATTTGAAAGATTGAGAAGTGAGCACAAACCACTGTGGTGATCTAAAAATAAGAAGTGCTGGGGCTAAATTTATGTGACTTAGTATAAATGTGCTCCTTAATGGGAACAGATTTATTTGAGTGATTGTAAGAAAACTGTGAATAATACTTAGATGGCCCAGGAAAAGCAACCTGAGTGTTTCAAGGATTAGAAAAGACATCTCTGGAAGGAGAGTCAAGAAATCTCAGGCAAAGGGAAATGGAACCTACTGTCCTGTATAATAAATGGCTGGAAACAATTCTGCTGAGAGGCCCACATTCTAAGAACATGTTATCACTGATGTCAACAACATAGGATCATTTTGTAGAGACCTCAACTCTCTTGACATTGAAAGCAGGATTTTCCACCTAAGAAAACTGTACACATTTCAGTAAACTCAATGCTGACTTGAAAAAGTATTTCCTAGTCTGGCTGCCTTTTCTGAGTAACACATCAGCCTTACTTGGATATGTCCTGAGGGAATCAGCTGAAAGATAAAAGGAGTGGACTCACTCCATAGTGGCTCAGTCAATCCATACCACAGATCTAGAAGAAAAGGATCATTATTCTTGTTTCACATATGAATGCTGAGTAATGTTCAGAGAGGTTGAGGAACTGGGTCCCACCCTTAACACATTTCAGGGCAAAACAAGCTTTTTCTGTTTTCCGTTTTTCTATAATGGGCCTCTGCAATCTTAGGCGGTAAACAAATTATTCCAATGAGAACCAAAGTTGTGGGTTTTTGTCAAAGTAACATATCCGATCTGACAGCAGCCTCTTGTCACTCCACCCACAGCACCTTGGTGGTGTAGAATATGTCCTCTCTCTTCACAGTGCCATCCGCCATCTTCTCTCGGAGGGCCTTGCCGACCTCCTCCTCATTTTGATAGACGTATGCTGAATCAATGTGACGGAAACCCACATCAATAGCCACTTTGGTGGCCTCCCGAGCTTTGCTCTTAGGAACCTATAAAATATGAATAAGGAGGATTGGAAATCCATCTGACTCAGAGAGGAGTGAACTATTTCCTTCATAGCATTTTCACCAGCTGTTTCTCTATGTCTCCTGTTCCCCTGTTTGATGGTGCAAGCCTGGGTAACAAACCTGTCCTCAGGGGACACAGACTAAACTCAAATACAACCCCTAATCTGAAATGAATTCCTGAAATGGGCTTCACCATACAACACAGAAAATCAAGTCTCAGTCAATAAAGAATTCGTTGTAAGGAAGTAACTCACAGGGATACTTCTGACACTTGGAGAAAACGTCTACAGATAGAGATGCGGAGAGATATAAATATAGATGTAGAGTGATAGAGATTCCAAAGTTATAGATATCAGCCTCTATTTTTAGCTTAGAATTGGAAATGAGTCCATAATACTGGTACCTCCTCCATTCAGTTTCCACCCAACTGAGCTCTTAAAATCATTCCTGCTTGATTTTTTTACCCTTCATTCTCCAGGTGCTCTCATTTAACATTTATACAACAAGCATTTGTTACATGCTTCCTATGTGCCTGACATTGTGCTAGACTCTGAAGCCCTGCAGATTTAACCATGAAGAAAAGAGACCTGCTTAAATCTCCTAAAAGAAAATGCAGTGGTAAGCTCCTTGACTTTGGTCTTGGCAATCATATTTTGGATTTGACACCAAAAGCATAAATGCAAAAACAAACAAGTGAGACTACATCAAAATAAAAAGCATCTGCACAGCAAAGGAAAACATCAACAAAATTAAATGGCAACCTATGGACTAGGAGGAAATATTTCAAACCACATATCTGATAAGGGGTTAACATCCTAAATATACAAGGAACCCATACAATCAATAGCAAAAAAAAAAAAAAAAATTAAAAACCTAATGGAAAAATGGGCAAAGGGACTGAATAGAGATTTTTCCAAAGAAGACATACAAATGGCCAATGAGTACCTAAAAAGGTGCTCAACATCACTAATCATCAGGGAAACACAAATAACACCACAATGAGATATCACCTACCAACAGTTAGGATGGCTTTATCAAAAAGACAAGAGATAACAAATGCTAGCAAGGATGTAGTGAAAAGAGAATACTTGGGTACTGTTAGTGGGAATGTAAATTGATACAGCCTCTGAGGAAAATGGTGCGGAGGTGCCTCAAGAAATTAAAGATAGAATTACCATACAATCTAGCAATTCCGCTCCTGGGTATTTTTCTAGAGGAAACAAAATTATTATCTCGAAGAGATAACTATACCCCCATGTTCATTTCAGCCTTATTCCCTATAATCAAAGTATGAAAACAACCTCTGTGTCCATTGATGGATGAATGGATAAAGAAAGTGTAGTGTATATATATATATGTATACATATGTGTGTATATATATATTTATATATACATATGTGTATATGTGTGTCTGTGTGTATATATATATATGTGTATATACATGTGTGTATACACACACACACACACACACACACACAATGGAATATCATTCAGCTTTGAACAAGAAGAAAAGCTCGTCATTTGCAACAACGTGGATGAAGCTGGAGGGTATTATACTAGGTGAAATAAGCCAGAGAGAGAAAGACAAATACTGTATGGTAGAATCTGAAAAAAAATTCCAGCTCATAGAAACAGAGAGGATAAAAGTGGTTGCCAGGGGCTACGGGTTGGGGCAAAAGAGGAGAGATCTATAAAATGGTACAAAGTTTTAGCTATAAAACAAACGAGGTTTAAGGACTCATGCGTAACATGGTAACTATAGTTGATAACACTGTATTGTATAATTTAAGTTTGCGAGGAGAATAGAATTTAAGTGTTCTCACCAGAAAAAAAGGTAAAAATATAAAGTGATGGAAGTGTTAAACTTGATGAGGGAAATCTTTTCACAATGCATATATGTACCAAATCATCATGTCATACACTTTAATCATCTTAGAATTTCATTTGTCAGTTTTACCTCAATAAAGCTGAAAAAAAAATAAAGTGTATCAATTGGATAAAAGGGAGAATAAAAGTTAACTTTCAGGAAGGTTGTGAGGAGGGTTACATGAGAAAGGTACTCCATGTAATCCGTTATTGTGACAGACACAGTTGTCACTCTCCCTATATCTGCTTGGCACTCAACGTGTCCATGTACACTGACCCAGACTTCCAACTGTGAGCATCTACGACTCTGCCTGGAGAATTCTATGTGCACCAGAGACTTCAGGACAGGCTCTCAATACTTAGATAAAGAGGAGGTCTTGTCCACTGGAGGCTACTTAGCCTCTATACTTGACCACTCCAGTACTTACACAATGAATGGAATAGCCCATGAATGGAATGGCCGTGGTGGAAGAGTATGCATGGGCCAACTGCATAGGATACTTCTCAGCAAGGCTGTTTGAGCTACCACTATTTTGAGATGGGTGATCTGTCAGCAGCAGCAGAGACTGACACTGAAGCTTGGTAAAGTACCATTCTTTGAGAAGACAAACCAGCCCCTGGGTGGTGAGTTGATTATATTAAACTCTCCATCTAACTGGGGACAGACGCAGCAATTCATCTTTACTGAGACCGATAACAATCTATGTATGAGTTGCCATCTCTTTTCACAGTCCCACAGACAGCATTACCTTAAAAGGGCTACAGAGAGTTGGAGTTATCAATATAGGATCCCATGTAACAGTGCCTATTTGTTCTTTTCTCTGTGGTCCTTTTCTGTCTTTAACAACAGTAATAGAAGTTGGATATAACACAGATATGACAGACCCTATGCTTAAGATATAATGGTGGATACAATGGATAATTATGTCATTGCAAACAAACTGGCTCCGTCTGGCAGCTATTAGCTATTGATATTTCATGTCATAGCTCTACCAAGGTGCAGCGTATCGATCTCTGTCATTTATGAGGGCAATCCCTCCCAAGCAACCCCAAAGTGTCCCCTACCTCACCCTGACCAGACATTGATACTTTAAGTGCATTGCAGTCGACCACGTGGATGTATGAAGAATACATTTGGTGACAAGAACAATTCTGTCTCCATCATTATTTTATGCCTCCTAAGTCTTCCTTTCCAATAGCTAACATTTGGAATAAGAGTGGCTTCTGATATGACAAAAGGAAACCTTTGGCAAATTCTTTGGCAAATAGTTCCAGCCCCGAGAAACCAACAGCAAAGCTGCTATAAAGTAGTAATGTTACTTATCCTTTCTTCATGTGCCCGCTGCCCATCAGGGGTTTCTAACAAAAAGCTGAGTTACTCTGACTGGGGCAGCAGATGAGTGCAGGAAGAGCTGCCTGAGCTTAGATTTCACATGCGTAAGAAAGAAGAAGAATAGTTTACCTAGGAGAGCTGTTGAGAAAGTCAAGATAGTGCATGGAAAGTACTTAAACTACATTCAATATATGTTCAGTAACCAAATTAATAGTAATGATAATCCACCTTCAAAATTCCCACCCTCTGAATCCCCGGAGTCAACTCGTTGTCACCCTACTTAGTGCAAAGTTAGAGATGGAGAAACAGAGGCTCAAAGAATCAGTCCAAATCACCCAAAGTGTACCAGGCATGGGGGCATAGGTCAGCTGACGACCCTTCCAGGCTGTTTGCATTCAACCCTCCAGTCCCCTGGGCTCCACTTACTTCCTCTAAAGCATAAGTGCCAAATCCAAGCACAGGCATAAAGTGTCCATCATTCAGTTTCACAGAACGACTATGATTGAGGGCCATCACCGTCCACAGTCCTGGAGAACCTGACTCCTTCTTTCCTGCCTTTCCCTGACTGGAAGCTGAGTAGAAGACAAGGCTCCAGCATTCTTTATTTCTAATAATCACAATAAGATAGGCGGGGCTGGGATTGCAGAGGCCAATAAGTCCAAAAGGAAACCACAATCAAACCACCCACTGTTTTATAATTCTCTCAGGTCTCTGCATGCATGTCTTACAGGAATAACATGCAGAAATGTCACGCATGCTACAAGAGTTTGAATTTTCTCTTCAACATCACTCATCCTTGACTCCTAAGTTAAAAAAAACTAACCATGTCAATATGTCCTTGATAACTACATCAGACTTACTTTACAGGATGCAAAATAGTCAGCAGACTGGTCATTTCTAAACACTAATGCCACTATAGGACTTTAGTTAACTATC